>NC_084480.1:142261973-142421764 GCF_030035675.1 Rhineura floridana
AATTTGCCTTTTTCACAGCTGCCGCACACCGGGTCGACATTTTCATCGTGCTGTCCACTACAACCCCGAGGTCTCTCTCCTGGTCGGTCACCGCCAGTTCAGACCCCATGAGCATATATGTGAAATTAAGATTTTTTGCTCCAATATGCATAATTTTACACTTGTTTATATTGAATTGCATTTGCCATTTTTCCGCCCATTCACTCAGTTTGGAGTGGTCTTTTTGGAGCTCTTCGCAATCCCTTTTTGTTTTAACAACCCTGAACAATTTAGTGTCGTCAGCAAACTTGGCCACTTCACTGCTCACTCCTAATTCTAGGTCATTAATGAACAAGTTGAAAAGTACAGGTCCCAATACCGATCCTTGAGGGACTCCACTTTCTACAGCCCTCCATTGGGAGAACTGTCCGTTTATTCCTACTCTCTGCTTTCTGCTTCTTAACCAATTCCTTATCCACAAGAGGACCTCTCCTCTTATTCCATGACTGCTAAGCTTCCTCAGAAGCCTTTGGTGAGGTACCTTGTCAAACGCTTTTTGAAAGTCTAAGTACACTATGTCCACTGGATCACCTCTATCTATATGCTTGTTGACACTCTCAAAGAATTCTAATAGGTTACTGAGACAGGACTTTCCCTTGCAGAAGCCATGCTGGCTCTGCTTCAGCAAGGCTTGTTCTTCTATGTGCTTAGTTAATCTAGCTTTAATCATACTTTCTACCAGTTTTCCAGGGACAGAAGTTAAGCTAACTGGCCTGTAATTTCCGGGATCCCCTCTGGATCCCTTTTTGAAGATTGGCGTTACATTTGCCACTTTCCAGTCCTCAGGCACGGAGGAGGACCCGAGGGACAAGTTACATATTTTAGTTAGCAGATCAGCAATTTCACCTTTGAGTTCTTTGAGAACTCTCGGGCGGATGCCATCCGGGCCCGGTGATTTGTCAGTTTTTATATTGTCCATTAAGCTTAGAACTTCCTCTCTCGTTACCACTATTTGTCTTAGTTCCTCAGAATCCCTTCCTGCAAATGTTAGTTCAGGTTCAGGGATCTGCCCTATATCTTCCACTGTGAAGACAGATGCAAAGAATTCATTTAGCTTCTCTGCAATCTCCTTATCGTTCTTTAGGACACCTTTGACTCCCTTATCATCCAAGGGTCCAATTGTCTCCCTAGATGGTCTCCTGCTTTGAATGTATTTATAGAATTTTTTGTTGTTGGTTTTTATGTTCTTAGCAATGTGCTCCTCAAATTCTTTTTTAGCATCCCTTATTGTCTTCTTGCATTTTTTTTGCCAGAGTTTGTGTTCTTTTTTATTTTCTTCATTCGGACAAGACTTCCATTTTCTGAAGGAAGACTTTTTGCCTCTAAGAGCTTCCTTGACTTTGCTCGTTAACCATGCTGGCATCTTCTTGGCCCTGGCGGTACCTTTTCTGATCTGCGGTATGCACTCCAGTTGAGCTTCTAATATAGTGTTTTTAAACAACTTCCAAGCATTTTCGAGTGATGTGACCCTCTGGACTTTGTTTTTCAGCTTTCTTTTTACCAATCCCCTCATTTTTGTGAAGTTTCCTCTTTTGAAGTCAAATGTGACCGTGTTGGATTTTCTTGGCAATTGGCCAGTTACATGTATGTTTAAGTTAATAGCACTGTGGTCACTGCTCCCAATCGGTTCAACAACACTTACATCTCGCACCAGGTCCCGGTCCCCACTGAGGATTAAGTCCAGGGTTGCCGTCCCTCTGGTCGGTTCCATGACCAACTGGTCTAGGGAATAGTCATTTAGAATATCTAGAAACTTTGCTTCTTTGTCATGACTGGAACACATATGCAGCCAGTCTATGTCTGGGTAGTTGAAGTCACCCATTACTACCACATTTCCTAGTTTGGATGCTTCCTCAATTTCATATCTCATCTCAAGGTCTCCCTGAGCATTTTGATCAGGGGGACGATAGATCGTTCCCAGTATTAAGTCCCTCCTGGGGCACGGTATCACCACCCACAACGATTCTGTGGAGGAGTCTGACTCTTTTGGGGTTTCGAGCTTGCTGGATTCAATGCTTCTTTCACGTATAGAGCGACTCTGCCACCAATACGTCCTTCCCTGTCCTTCTGATATAGTTTATATCCAGGGATAACCGTATCCCACTGGTTTTCTCACCAGGTCTCCGTTATGCTCACTATATCAATGCTCTTCTCTAAGAACAAGCACTCCAGTTCTCCCATCTTGGTTCGGAGGCTCCTAGCATTAGCGTACAGGCACTTGTAAGCAGTGTCTCTCTTCAAGTGTCTTTGGCACTTGTGGTTAGGCCTGTGGTAATTTTGCTCTTCTGAATTTATATCCTGGGCCCCTGCTCTCACAATGCCTACTTCTAGGCCTACCCCTTTTAAAATTTCATCATTTCTTTGGTTTTTATCCCAGGGGGGAGGTTTATTCCGAACCGGACCTTTCTCAGCTCCTGTCGGGTTTCCCCCCTCAGTCAGTTTAAATGCTGCTCTGCTACCTTTTTAATTTTAAGTGCCAGCAGTCTGGTTCCATTCTGGTTCAAGTGGAGCCCGTTCCTTTTGTACAGGCCCGGCTTGTCCCAGAATGTTCCCCAGTGCCTAACAAATCCGAACCCTTCCACCCGACACCATCGTCTCATCCACGCATTGAGACTGCGAAGCTGGGCCTGTCTGGCTGGTCCTGTGCGTGGAACTGGTAGCATTTCAGAGAAAGCCACCTTGGAGGTCCTGGCTTTCAGCATCCTACCTAGCAACCTAAATTTTGCTTCCAGGACCTCACGGCTGCATTTCCCCATGTCGTTGGTGCCAATGTGCACCACAACCACTGACTCCTTCCCAGCACTGTCTACCAAACTATCTAAAGATAGTTTGCATATGAGTGTAAAAAAGTTTCTAAAGAAGAAAGCATACTTGTTGCGGCTGAAGGGAATTGGCACCCAGTAACATGTGAAGTCCTACTAGTTCCCCCTTCTCCCTGCTTTACCCAAGAGAGTCTGGGACTCCCTTTCTACCAGTACAAAAGCTGGAGGGCTGTGTGCTGTCTTCAGCAAAGATGGCAGAGTTTGTTCTTCACACATCCACACCCCTTAGTGAGTGGGGGCCCTGACAGCTGCCCAAGCTTGCTGACTTCGGGCACCATGTTTAGCATGAGTGAACAAGGAACAAATTGCTTTTTTTACAGTTCACCAATTTGCGAGTTGGACCATTATCTTCTGATGGCGCAACATAGAACAGTCCTCTTGAGGAGCTTGAAACCCTGGTCACCTCCGCGCAAGTCAAGTCCAAACCTTATGTAGCCAGCAGACCATGACAATATACATTTATAGTGACGAGCTTGTGTGGAACTTGGGAAACTGCCTTATACCATGTCATACTATTTGTCTTCATGTCCACTATTGCCCTGCTGCAGGGCTGGCTAACCTGTGGCCCTCCAGTTGTGTCGGACTCCAACTTCCATTACTCCCAACCGGCATGGCCAGTATTTAGGGACAATGGGGGTTTGAGTCAACCAACAGCTGCAAGGCCATAGGTTAGCCACCCCTCCTCTGCTCTGACTGGCAGCAACAGGTCTTTATATTTTCAGGCTTAGGCCTTTCCTATAATCTACAACTAGATCCTTTAAAAAAACCACACTGAAGATGTCAAGGACTGAAAATGTGATCTACAAACTAACTGCAAAGCATGTGCTCTTCTGCCACTGAGCTATGGCCTCTCCTGCATTACAGCAAAAAAAAAAAGACGGGGGTCTCCAAATGTAAGTAATGAAAAGACAAAGTCGCAAGAACCCAAATGACACTGACATTATATAAAAATGATGATTTGAACATAAACAACGAAACGTGAGTATGTGCATGGAATACAAAATTACAAAATGCACATTCTCCAAGCTATAGCCACTATATAAGCAATGAAGTTCTCCAGATAATACAGATAATGTAAGATTTCCTAAGATATATGCTAATAAAAGGCATATCTGTACATATGCATCATAAAAAACCCTCTCAGATGCACAGATCACAGCAAGTTGTCCCCAACGTAAACCACTGCATCTTTCTGTAGAAATTCCTTGCAGGCGATGGAAGCCATCCTAAGTATACTTAAGAGAAAACCCCATTGAAATTAGTGGCATTTTTGAATAAATATTCACTGGATCAACCTGTAAATCAGCAAAACAAGCAACTCTACAAATGATACTAAGGAACCCCACCCAACCTCTGCAGATAAAGGTAGTTGTAATAATCGCATTGAACCCAGTGTTAAAAGTTAGTTGAAGCTAAATTAATTCTCATTCCTTTAATGAGATTTAAACTGCAATCCTATGCCCACTCCTCCAAGTGTAAGCCCCCATTAAACTCAATGGGTGTTACTTCTTAGTATACATACAGGCGTGCTATAGTCACAACTAACTCTAGCTGGATTAGGGGCACAAACTTTCCTTTTAAAAACAACCAAATTTTAACCACAAAATGCCACTACTATTTTTAAGAACTTTTTTAAGCTTTTAACTTTGTGCTGGATTTTTATCTATTCTGTGATATTTTTTAAAGAGAAATATTCTATGTAAAGTTTTAAGAAGGAAAATCTGTATATTGCAAGAATAAAGTGCTATATTTTAAAAACACAACCTTTCTTAATTGACTGGCTTGTTACCTTTCTAGACACGTTATGCAAGCTGAGTGACCGAACTGAAAGGGCATCAGGGCTCCATTACCTTCACTGCAAGATAGGGAGGAAATTTTGACAAATATAGCTTATGTTGCATGTGGGTCTACATGCAAGGGAGAAAGAAGTTGTCCGGGCATTTGCCAGCTACAAGGACCCTAGCCTTTGGAACATGCTGTGCCTTGCAAAAGTAATCAGACCCCTGACCAATGCTCTCATATTACTGAATTACAAATGTTACAATAATTTTGTTCTGTGTGATATTTTATTTTGAAACACTGAAACTCAAAATTAATTACTGTAAGGTGACATTGGTTCTATGTTGGGAAATGTTTGTAAGAAACATAAAAAAATGAAACATATTGCTTGCATAAGTATTCAACCCCCACACATTAATATTTGGTAGAGCCACCTTTCGCTGCAATAACAGCTTTAAGTCTTTTGGGGCAGGAATGTACCAGCATTGCACAATGTTAGAGGGATTTGGGCACATTCTTGGAAAATTTGCTCCAGATTGCTCAGGTTGGTTGGATGTTGCTTGTGGACTGCAATTTTGAAAGAGCGCCACAGATTCTCAATGGGCTTGAGATCAGGACTGTGACTGGGCCACTATAGGACATTCACCTTTTTGTTCTTGAGCCGCTCCAATATTGCTTTGGCCTTGTACTTGGTCTCATCTGACTACAAAACCTTTTCCCACATCACAGCTGGGGCACTCTCATGCTTTCTGGCAAACTCCAGACATGCTTTCAGATGGTACTTTTTGAGTAACGGCTTCTTTCTTGCCACTCTCCCATACAGGCCAGTCTTATGCAGAGCTCTTGATATGGTTGACTGGTGCACCATTACTCCACTCCCAGCCACTGAACTCTGTAGCTCCTTCAAAGTGATTGTTGGCCTCTCTGTGGCTTCTCTCACCAGTCTCGTTTGAGCGTTGAGTTTTGAAGGACGGCCTTTTCTTGGCAGTGCCTGGGTGGTGTGATGCAGCTTCCACTTCCTGATTATTGATCCAACTGTGCTCACTGGGATATCCAAACACTTGGAGATTAGTTTGTACCCTTTTCCTAATCTATGCATTTGTATTACATTCTGTCTCACTTCTGTAGAATGCTCTTTGGTCTTCATTTTCCTTCAGATCCACAGCCTGACCAATGATCCTTCAACAGTGGGGTTTTTATCCTGACAATGTGACAGCAACTTTAATGGTTCACTGGTGGAGGTCAATAAAGTAACTGTCCTCAATAGGGCAATTTCTTTCATCTGTGTAAACTGGGAGCTCCCACAGTACAGGGGTGGAATACTTATGCAAGCAACATGTTTCAGTTTGTTCCTTACAAACATTTCCCAACATAAAACCAATGTCACCTTCCAATAATTGATTTTGAGTTTCAGTGTTTCAAAATAAAATATCATACAGAACAAAATTACAATGTACCATTTGTAATTCAGGAATATGAGAGCATTGGTCAGGGGCCTGATTACTTTTGCAAGGCACTGTATAGGGCTATTTCCTGGCTGCTATTGTCTTTTTTCCTTCCTACCCATCAGCGTGGGTGACTGCTTCAATGACAGTAGAATTCTTGGGGGCAGCAGCATTCAAACTCAGTGGGCCTTAGTTTGAAGAGAGCAGTGGTGGGCCACTAGCTACAATGTCTATGTCCTACCTCCACCGTCAGAGCCAGTGTATGCTGGGAATCATAGATGGACCAACCTCAGCCTGAAACAAGAAGTTTCTGTGCATGTGTGTCCTTCTGTTCACAGTGTGGCAAAGTATGTGCACGTGTGAGCATGTGCATTTGGTCACCAAGACTACTTCTGCTGGTGAGTATGACAGATGCTTTCTTCTAGAAGTCAAAGCATGATAGCCTAGTTTGCTCACTGCAGTTTTCTCTCACACAGGCTTGTGCTTCCTATGTGAATTAAAGGGGGCACACAACACAGGGTACAGAACAGGGTCGTGGGATAAAAGAGGGGGAAATAATAACCTGATTTTTGTTTTTAAAAGGACGCTGTAATTTTTGTAGTATAATAGCTGAAAGCAGCAGTCAAATGCCAGCAGCAAACAACCAGACACATTCACATTCATCACACTGAATGGATTCCAGAGTGAGTGGGAGGACAGCACCAACCACCATTTGTGTGACAAGATAATTATAGCAGTGGAGTGATGCAAGTTGTAGTCTTTTCTTCCTTGCTGTGAAATGGAATTATCCTTTTTAATACTCATATACAATAGGAAAAAAAGATTATATGCACACACCCACTTTTAAAATCTACTTGCATATGGTAGATACCACTTTGTAGAGCACCAATAGCATAACCTTGCATATGTTTCTGAAAGCAAGCAGGAGAGAGGTCCTTTGGTACACGAGGCTGCAACATCAAAATATTTGAGGTGATGAGGGAAAATGAGCATAGTATAGGGGGCTCTATAGGCACAGGAAGTAGAGTGGTAGGAATCTGGCGTATAGTATGGAAAAGACAAACAAGATGGCAGAAGACTGACCAGGGTCTGGGGCAGCGATGGACAATCTGTGGCCTTGCAGATATTGTTGGACCACAGCTTTCCCACCCCTACTCTTGGGCCAAGAGAATCTGAATGCTGTTTGAGGGAAAGGGTGGGCAGATGTATGGAATTTCATTACTTTTGTATCCTGTTATTAGACTAGTATCCTCCTGTCACTTAAGAACATAAGAAGAGCCTGCTGGATCAGGCCAGTGGCCCATCTAGTCCAGCATCCTGTTCTCACAGTGGCCAACCAGGTGCCTGGGGGAAGCCCGCAAGCAGGACCCGGGTGCAAGAACACTCTCCCCTCCTGAGGCTTCCGGCAACTGGTTTTCAGAAGCATGCTGCCTCTGACTAGGGTGGCACAGCACAGCCATCACGGCTGGTAGCCATTGATAGCCCTGTCCTCCATGAATTTGTCTAATCTTCTTTTAAAGCCATCCAAGCTGGTGGCCATTACTGCATCTTGTGGGAGCAAATTCCATAGTTTAACTATGCGCTGAGTAAAGAAGTACTTCCTTTTGTCTGTCCTGAATCTTCCAACATTCAGCTTCTTTGAATGTCCATGAGTTCTAGTATTATGAGAGAGGGAGAAGAACTTTTCTCTATCCACTTTCTCAATGCCATGCATAATTTTATACACTTCTATCATGTCTCCTCTGTCCCACCTTTTCTCTAAACTAAAAAGCCCCAAATGCTGCAACCTTTCCTCGTAAGGGAGTCGCTCCATCCCCTTGATCATTCTGGTTGCCCTCTTCTGAACCTTTTCCAACTCTAGAATATCCTTTTTGAGATGAGGTGACCAGAACTGTACACAGTATTCCAAATGCGGCCGCACCATAGATTTATACAACGGCATTATCATATCGGCTGTTTTATTTTCAATACCTTTCCTAATTATTGCTGCAATGGAATTTGCCTTTTTCACAGCTGCCGCACACCGGGTCGACATTTTCATCGTGCTGTCCACTACAACCCCGAGGTCTCTCTCCTGGTCGGTCACCGCCAGTTCAGACCCCATGAGCATATATGTGAAATTCAGATTTTTTGCTCCAATATGCATAATTTTACACTTGTTTATATTGAATTGCATTTGCCATTTTTCCGCCCATTCACTCAGTTTGGAGAGGTCTTTTTGGAGCTCTTCGCAATCCCTTTTTGTTTTAACAACCCTGAACAATTTAGTGTCGTCAGCAAACTTGGCCACTTCACTGCTCACTCCTAATTCTAGGTCATTAATGAACAAGTTGAAAAGTACAGGTCCCAATACCGATCCTTGAGGGACTCCACTTTCTACAGCCCTCCATTGGGAGAACTGTCCGTTTATTCCTACTCTCTGCTTTCTGCTTCTTAACCAATTCCTTATCCACAAGAGGACCTCTCCTCTTATTCCATGACTGCTAAGCTTCCTCAGAAGCCTTTGGTGAGGTACCTTGTCAAACGCTTTTTGAAAGTCTAAGTACACTATGTCCACTGGATCACCTCTATCTATATGCTTGTTGACACTCTCAAAGAATTCTAATAGGTTACTGAGACAGGACTTTCCCTTGCAGAAGCCATGCTGGCTCTGCTTCAACAAGGCTTGTTCTTCTATGTGCTTAGTTAATCTAGCTTTAATCATACTTTCTACCAGTTTTCCAGGGACAGAAGTTAAGCTAACTGGCCTGTAATTTCCGGGATCCCCTCTGGATCCCTTTTTGAAGATTGGCGTTACATTTGCCACTTTCCAGTCCTCAGGCACGGAGGAGGACTCGAGGGACAAGTTACATATTTTAGTTAGCAGATCAGCAATTTCACCTTTGAGTTCTTTGAGAACTCTCGGGCGGATGCCATCCGGGCCCGGTGATTTGTCAGTTTTTATATTGTCCATTAAGCTTAGAACTTCCTCTCTCGTTACCACTATTTGTCTTAGTTCCTCAGAATCCCTTCCTGCAAATGTTAGTTCAGGTTCAGGGATCTGCCCTATATCTTCCACTGTGAAGACAGATGCAAAGAATTCATTTAGCTTCTCTGCAATCTCCTTATCGTTCTTTAGGACACCTTTGACTCCCTTATCATCCAAGGGTCCAATTGTCTCCCTAGATGGTCTCCTGCTTTGAATGTATTTATAGAATTTTTTGTTGTTGGTTTTTATGTTCTTAGCAATGTGCTCCTCAAATTCTTTTTTAGCATCCCTTATTGTCTTCTTGCATTTTTTTTGCCAGAGTTTGTGTTCTTTTTTATTTTCTTCATTCGGACAAGACTTCCATTTTCTGAAGGAAGACTTTTTGCCTCTAAGAGCTTCCTTGACTTTGCTCGTTAACCATGCTGGCATCTTCTTGGCCCTGGCGGTACCTTTTCTGATCTGCGGTATGCACTCCAGTTGAGCTTCTAATATAGTGTTTTTAAACAACTTCCAAGCATTTTCGAGTGATGTGACCCTCTGGACTTTGTTTTTCAGCTTTCTTTTTACCAATCCCCTCATTTTTGTGAAGTTTCCTCTTTTGAAGTCAAATGTGACCGTGTTGGATTTTCTTGGCAATTGGCCAGTTACATGTATGTTTAAGTTAATAGCACTGTGGTCACTGCTCCCAATCGGTTCAACAACACTTACATCTCGCACCAGGTCCCGGTCCCCACTGAGGATTAAGTCCAGGGTTGCCGTCCCTCTGGTCGGTTCCATGACCAACTGGTCTAGGGAATAGTCATTTAGAATATCTAGAAACTTTGCTTCTTTGTCATGACTGGAACACATATGCAGCTAGTCTATGTCCGGGTAGTTGAAGTCACCCATTACTACCACATTTCCTAGTTTGGATGCTTCCTCAATTTCATATCTCATCTCAAGGTCTCCCTGAGCATTTTGATCAGGGGGACGATAGATCGTTCCCAGTATTAAGTCCCTCCTGGGGCACGGTATCACCACCCACAATGATTCTGTGGAGGAGTCTGACTCTTTTGGGGTTTCGAGCTTGCTGGATTCAATGCCTTCTTTCACGTATAGAGCGACTCCGCCACCAATACGTCCTTCCCTGTCCTTCCGATATAGTTTATATCCAGGGATAACCGTATCCCACTGGTTTTCTCCATTCCACCAGGTCTCCGTTACGCTCACTATATCAATGCTCTTCTCTAAGACCAAGCACTCCAGTTCTCCCATCATGGAGGCTCCTAGCATTAGTGTACAGGCACTTGTAAGCAGTGTCTCTCTTCAAGTGTCTTTGGCACTTGTGGTTAGGCCTGTGGTAATTTTGCTCTTCTGAATTTATATCCTGTGCCCCTGCTCTCACAATGCCTACTTCTAGGCCTACCCCTTTTAAAATTTCATCATTTCTTTGGTTTTTATCCCAGGGGGGAGGTTTATTCCGAACCGGACCTTTCTCAGCTCCTGTCGGGTTTCCCCCCTCAGTCAGTTTAAAAGCTGCTCTGCTACCTTTTTAATTTTAAGTGCCAGCAGTCTGGTTCCATTCTGGTTCAAGTGGAGCCCGTCCCTTTTGTACAGGCCCGGCTTGTCCCAGAATGTTCCCCAGTGCCTAACAAATCCAAACCCTTCCACCCGACACCATCGTCTCATCCACGCATTGAGACTGCGAAGCTGGGCCTGTCTGGCTGGTCCTGCGCGTGAAACTGGTAGCATTTCAGAGAAAGCCACCTTGGAGGTCCTGGCTTTCAGCATCCTACCTAGCAACCTAAATTTTGCTTCTAGGACCTCACGGCTGCATTTCCCCATGTCGTTGGTGCCAACGTGCACCACGACCACTGACTCCTTCCCAGCACTGTCTACCAAACTATCTAAACGACGGGCGATACCCGCAACCTTCACACCAGGCAGGCAAAACACCTTGCGGTCTACACGCCCATCAGACACCCCACTGTCTATGTTCCTAATGATCGAATCACCCACTACAAGGATCCCTCCACCCCCTGGAGATATATCCTCGGCACGAGAGGATAGCTGCTCATCCCCCAAGGAATGGGTCCCTTCTAAGGGATCGTTTCCCTCTTCCTCAGCTGGATGCTCTCCTTCCCCGAGACCATCGTTGTCCATGATAGCAGGAGAGTTATCATCGCTGTAGTGGGACACAGCTATAACGGCCCTGAAGGCCTCCTCCACACACCTCTCTGCCTCTCTCAGCTTTTCCAGGTCCGCCACCTTGGCCTCAAGGAAATGAAGTCGTTCCCAGAGAGCCAGGAGCTCATTGCACCAAGAGCACACCCACGACTTCTGTCCAACAGGCAGATAGTCGTACATGCTGCAGGCGGTGCAAAACACTGGAAAGCCCCCACACCCCTGCTGGCTTCTTACCTGCATAGTTTTGTTTAAGGTTTATTACGTCAATGGGTTGGAGACTGCGGTTTAGTTGAGGTCAACAAGTTGAACTTCAACAATGCTATGTAGCGTCAGCTGCTCCAAGACCACTCAATGATTTGAAAGTAACTGCTTAATCTTTGGGTGCAAATCTCTTTTCACTAAAGAAGTCAGATGCAATAATCTAGGATGGTGGTGCACAACCTGTGGCCTTGCAGATGTTGGACTACAACTCCTGTCACCTCAGCAAGGCCAATGCAAGGGATGATGGGAGTTGTACTCCAGCAACATCTGCAAGGCCACAGGTTCCTCGCCACTGACTAGGACATAGAGGATCTTACTATGACTATTATCGGGAAAAAAGGAAAATTAGATTTCCCAAGTACATAGGAGAGAACATCAGCCCAGTGGTGTTGAAAAGAGTCTTTCTTGATGTCACTACAAAGAAAGATAAATGTATGTTTAGAGGATGCTGATTAAGCAAATCTGTAATTCTTGGCATAAATGCTATGTTTATAATCATTACATATGTAGTTAAGTAATAGATAATGAGGAGTCAGTCATTCGCCAGTAAACTACTTGCATTCTTAAAGCACCTTAACACAAACTCTGGTTGAGGGGGAAGAAGTCACCACAGGTCAAGATAGATAGAAATTTCCACTAGTCGCAAGAAATGACATGTGGAAAGGGCAGGCCAGATGATTTTTTTTTAACTAACTACAATAGGGGTATCAAAGAAGGTGTGAGATAGGCCCCTGCTTGGGTAAAATTAGACTGTCTCACAGAGGAAACAAAATAAAGCAAGAGCAAATGTCGGTCCCACCTTTTATTAAGGCCTTGTACAGTTCCAGACGGTACTTGGTAGCAAGAATCAGAAAGACCAATTCATTCTTTCAGAGTCTGGTGCAACACAGAAGAAAGCCTTTAAATGCCTGGCAAATGAGCCACAGTCGTCATTTAGGTCATCTTGCGTTTCCTCCAGCCTGGTGGCATTTTGTTTATAGGTAAAGGCAAAGAGAGGGTCACCACTTTGTGTTCATCAATTCCGTAGAAGCCTTTGCTTTTAGTGAACTTCAGCCTCATTGCCTTGGCAATGTCAAGGATCCTGACATGAGAAAACAAAATATGCATGTAAAGAGACTGTTTTACTCATATTTGCCCTCCACCCACCATCTCTATATCGTTCATCAGCTTTGTTCCTTAAACTCTTTATGGGGGTAAAGACCTGTATTTTTTGTTGATGCAACTGATGGCACTACATAAATAATACAAAGAGAGAGACTGTCACCATTCTGGACAAAACAGACCCTCAGCCAGGCAACTTAATTCTGCAAGATTTACTAGGCCACCAGAATCTTTACTGGCCTCCTTCTGTATACTAATTTGTGGCCTAAAGGGGAAAACCACTAGAGAAGCTCTACAACTTCAGCTAGTTACCATTGTATTTACCACATGGCCAGGCCAGTGGTTATTTTACAAGTCTGCTTTCAATAAGCAATACGGGCTGAACGCAATAGGCTGAGATCCAAAGAACACCCAAGCCATAATGTCTGGACAGCCACCTGTAAGTTTGATTTCTGCATTAAGCAGGGGATTGGACTCGATGGCCTTATAGGTCCCTTCCAGTTCTACTATTCTATAATTCTATAACCAACCTCTTTTGATAAATATAAAAACAGGCAACACTATTTTAGCATTTCTGATGTATAGCCTAACCTCCTTCAAAGCTGAAACATGCATCCAATCTTTTCACTACATTTATTAGTTGCCTTGTGTCCAACTCAAACAGTTGAATACAGTGATGGCACTTTATACAATCCCCAACACATTACAATCTGTAGTTTAGATACTTAACTGAAAGCTATAATAATAATTGAAAATGAGATGTTCACTCAGGAGTTGCATTTTTATTGGATTTAGGAATAATTCTATTGCTTACGAATAGCCTTTCCTGAAAGAATTGGCTCTCAAGATGGAATTTTTCGCACAATTCAACAACATTGTTATTGTGGATGAGGTCATAGCAATTGAACAGGTCAAACACCACAAAACTCACCCTTGGAGTTTCTATCGCCCAGTAAGTGGGAGGAGCAGGCTGAGGCTGGCTGAACTCAAATTGCTCACTGGGGGCAAATAACCCAGTGAATAGCTGCAACTGCAGTTTAACTAAGCACCAGGCTGCCTAAACTGGAGGTCAAAGGATTCCCAAGTGGATATTTTAGCCTGTTCAATTATACTAAGACATTTTTCATTGTATCATACTCTCCCTTAAGCCTATCGGAGAAACTTACTACATTTCATTTTAACTCACTAATTTCAGCAGATTTTAGATGCAGTTACCACCTGTTGATAAGACATTTATGGTTGAAAATCTACCTCAAAGAATCTCCCCACATAGCGCACACCAGGGCTGTGGAGTCGGTACACCAAACCTTCAACTCCGACTCCGACTCCTCTATTTTTCTACTGTCCGACTCTGACTCCGACTCCTCTATTTTTCTACTGTCCAACTCCAACTCCACCCAAAATTGCTTCTTGTCAATCAAAATTTATTTGGAAGTCGGAGTCGGTACATTTCTACCGACTCCAACTCGTCCCAAAATTGCTCCCGACTCCAACTCCACCCAAAATTGCTCCCGACTCCGACTCCATGACTCCGACTCCACAGCCCTGGCGCACACATACCAAAGAATAGGGCCAACAGCTTTATAATCCTAGCTCCACTTCTGTATGCAAATACCAGCCTGACACACGTGAAATTAAGCAGATGAACGCCTCTCTCGATACGAACCTACCCGTTCACTTCGTTCAGAATCTAAGGCCCTCCTCCGGGTACCAACCCATTGGGAAGCCCGGAGGGTGGTTACTAGATCTAGGGCCTTTTCTGTGGTGGCCCCTGAGTTGTGGAACAGCCTCCCCGAAGAGGTATGCCTGGCGCCTACACTTCTATCTTTTCGGCGCCAGGTAAAGACCTTTTTATGCTCCCAGGCATTTTAATTTTCTTAACCATTTTAATCTTTTAATCCGTATTTTTTAATTTTTGTCGTATTGTGTTTTTGTAGTTTTTTTTGTTGTTTGTATATGTTTTGATGATTTTTATTATGATATATTGTATTTTATCTTGTTTGTTCACCGCCCTGAGAGCTATTCTGCTAAGGGCGGTATATAAATTGAAATAATAAATAAATAAAAATAAAATAAAATTTTCTGGCATGGAGGTTAAAAAATGGGAAAACTTTCACATGCTACATTTCTGGATTACAGGCTAATGTCAAAGATGCAGATGCATGAAAAAGGTGGCAAGCCTATCATGGAATCATCAGAACACAATATAATCAACAACTATTTGACTGTAAAAGGGCACTTCATTAATTAAAAGAAAAACAAACTGATCATAAAATCTGTTCAGGGGCACATCTGGAGGGTCAGAGCTCTAATACGCAAGGAAGCCATATTTGTGGATCCAGACATTTCATCTCTTAATCTGGAGTGTGTATAGAATAAGTAGGTTTACATTGTGGAAAGGAAGTAACACCCTGCACATGCTCAGAAACACATCATCTTTGCTTCTTTTATTAGCCTATCATTGACATTTCCCTATACAGCATGGCTTTCCTGGCAGTTCATTTATTTTGCTGGTGTTCATTTATTTTGCTGGTGTTAAATCAGACAAAACCTTTGATCTGCAGGTTTTCAAAATGTGTGTTCCACAGGCACTTTACTGCTGGGATCTCATGAGATACATGCAGTCATAAGGCCCTGCTCAGTAGAGGCCAGGCATCCAGCATCAGAAATAAGGGGTACCCGATCCTTCCCTGCAATGTTGTCTCAAGGCACCTGTGACAGCACGTGATACAGCATCCTTGCTGGAGCAAAGTAAGTCCGGGTGCTGTCAGTGCTTGCTGAGGATACCTTCTGGGAACTATATGATGGCCACCATCTAGAGGGTCCATGGAGGAAAGGTAAGATAGCGATGAAATAAATGAATAGAAGTACCACTTCATCCCCCCTCCCACATGCACAAATGAGTGAATGTTACTCTCACCTGCTATCTCGCACTTTCAGGTCCCGTTGTAACACCGTCAGGTCTGTTTGGAAGTTGTTAATATGCAAAGCCAGGGCTATAGCATATGCCACTATCTTAACTTTCATTGAAGCAGAAACGTGATTCTTTAGCCTAACACAAAATGGTGATAAAGGCATACGAGAGACAAAATGCTACAAGGTGTGCTACAACCATTACTGGGTGCACTCCACAGTCCAACATTCCCCGCCCCCCGCCCTCAAAAAACAAAAGAAAAATCCTGCACCGCTGTGAGAAATTCTGTGCCAACAAAATAATTCTGCAGTTTACATACATTGTGCAAATTTGAGTAATTTCTCCTATTTTGCATTATTTTTCAGCAGCTTTTATTCATGTACTTAGTTTGCTTCAATGCTGTGTCCTGAATTTGTGTGGAATCTTGGCCAGCATACACTCCGAGTAGATCTTAGTTTTGGTTACAAGTGGGTATTTTAAGATAAGCAGGCCTGGGTTCTAATGGTTTGTAACAATCAGGGTTATGTATACTCCATGATTCCTGGTAAGTGCAGACTGTAGCATTAGATGCAGATTTTATCTTAAGTGTCTCACTTTTCTTCCCCCTCCTTTCTTTTTCTTTTTAAAGCTAGTTTCTAGCCCTTAACCGCTCAAGACTCCTGGAAAATGCCTGGGCAAGAGCTCTTTAGCTACAAGGAGACTCTTTAAGATTTCCACTGGTTAGCAAGTGGGGCTTTCATGCCCTGCATAGTTCATTGTTACTCCCCAGAGAACATTAAAAACAAGGAAAAGAGATACACATACAGAGCCCGGCAGAATTTATATACACCATAGAATTCACATTCCCTCCCCCGGTCCCAATCTTGGCTCAGAACTCCAATTTAATATCAAGCACACACACTACCCTAGTTTGTTTTGCTGTGTAGAGGAAAAAAGGGTTTTACACCCACTTTCAAGCTGAGGTTGTCCCCTTGAGAGTTCAGAACTCTATCTACCTGCTCCAGAGAAGCAGAATTCTAAGCACCACAAAAGACAAGATATTTTACTATTTTAAAAAAGCTGCTCAAGAGAATGTACTACTGTCTTTTGAGTTACTTGTTTTGGGCAGGGAGGGGAAATGCCATCTATGTATCCCTTGCAATTCTCACAATCAACCAATCAGGTATGCAGCAGTTGAGGCAAGAAACTAGGATGACATGGCAGAACGGGAAGTTCTTGGCATTCAGTGAGACCATCAGCTCTTTAAACAAAAAGGACTCTTGAGCTTTTATGAGATGCACTGATGGGGAGAAATCTGGTGGATGCAGATATTAATATTGTGCTGTAATGCTGCAAGAAACCACACTTTCCAAACTCTGCCTTGCAGTTATTAAAGACACATGAATACACATCAACATCACCTACAGACAGCACTGGGAAACACAAAACAGCTAGTTGGATTGTTCTTTATTCTCTAGATGTTTTGAGAGATTTTATATTTTTAAGGGTAAAAATCTGTGTATATCTGTTAAGTGTTAGTTGCAGCTATAAGAACATGAGAAGAGCCTGATTGCTCGGGCCAAATGGCCCATCAAGTCCAGCATCCTGTTCTCACAGTGGCCAATCAGATTCTGATGGGAAGTCTACAAGCAGGACCTGAGCACAACATCACTCTCCCCTCCTGTGGTTTCCAGGTAGCAAGTTTTTCTGAGCAGTTTCTTATCAGTTTCAAGAATAAGATTATCCCCTTGAAAGATATTACGTAAACAAAATACATTGGGAAGAAAGAACATAAGAACATAAGAAGAGCCTGCTGGATCAGGCCAGTGGCCCATCTAGTCCAGCATCCTGTTCTCACAGTGGCCAACCAGGTGCCTGGGGGAAGCCCGCAAGCAGGACCCGAGTGCAAGAACACTCTTCCCTCCTGAGGCTTCCAGCAACTGGTTTTCAGAAGCATGCTGCCTCTGACTAGGGTGGCACAGCACAGCCATCACGGCTAGTAGCCATTGACAGCCCTGTCCTCCATGAATTTGTCTAATCTTCTTTTAAAGCCGTCCAAGCTGGTGGCCATTACTGCATCTTGTGGGAGCAAATTCCATAGTTTAACTATGCGCTGAGTAAAGAAGTACTTCCTTTTGTCTGTCCTGAATCTTCCAACATTCAGCTTCTTTGAATGTCCACGAGTTCTAGTATTATGAGAGAGGGAGAAGAACTTTTCTCTATCCACTTTCTCAATGCCATGCATAATTTTATACACTTCTATCATGTCTCCTGTCCCGCCTTTTCTCTAAACTAAAAAGCCCCAAATGCTGCAACCTTTCCTCGTAAGGGAGTCGCTCCATCCCCTTGATCATTCTGGTTGCCCTCTTCTGAACCTTTTTCAACTCTATAATATCCTTTTTGAGATGAGGCGACCAGAACTGTACACAGTATTCCAAATGCGGCCGCACTATAGATTTATACAACGGCATTATGATATCGGCTGTTTTATTTTCAATACCTTTCCTAATTATCCCTAGCATGGAATTTGCCTTTTTCACAGCTGCCGCACACTGGGTCGACATTTTCATCGTGCTGTCCACTACAACCCCGAGGTCTCTCTCCTGGTCGGTCACCGCCAGTTCAGACCCCATGAGCGTATATGTGAAATTAAGATTTTTTGCTCCAATATGCATAATTTTACACTTGTTTATACTGAATTGCATTTGCCATTTTTCCGCCCAATCACTCAGTTTGGAGAGGTCTTTTTGGAGCTCTTCGCAATCCCTTTTTGTTTTAACAACCCTGAACAATTTAGTGTCGTCAGCAAACTTGGCCACTTCACTGCTCACTCCTAATTCTAGGTCATTAATGAACAAGTTGAAAAGTACAGGTCCCAATACCGATCCTTGAGGGACTCCACTTTCTACAGCCCTCCATTGGGAGAACTGTCCGTTTATTCCTACTCTCTGCTTTCTGCTTCTTAACCAATTCCTTATCCACAAGAGGACCTCTCCTCTTATTCCATGACTGCTAAGCTTCCTCAGAAGCCTTTGGTGAGGTACCTTGTCAAACGCTTTTTGAAAGTCTAAGTACACTATGTCCACTGGATCACCTCTATCTATATGCTTGTTGACACTCTCAAAGAATTCTAATAGGTTACTGAGACAGGACTTTCCCTTGCAGAAGCCATGCTGGCTCTGCTTCAGCAAGGCTTGTTCTTCTATGTGCTTAGTTAATCTAGCTTTAATCATACTTTCTACCAGTTTTCCAGGGACAGAAGTTAAGCTAACTGGCCTGTAATTTCCGGGATCCCCTCTGGATCCCTTTTTGAAGATTGGCGTTACATTTGCCACTTTCCAGTCCTCAGGCACGGAGGAGGACCCGAGGGACAAGTTACATATTTTAGTTAGCAGATCAGCAATTTCACCTTTGAGTTCTTTGAGAACTCTCGGGTGGATGCCATCCAGGCCTGGTGATTTGTCAGTTTTTATATTGTCCATTAAGCTTAGAACTTCCTCTCTCATTAACACTATTTGTCTTAGTTCCTCAGAATCCCTTCCTGCAAATGTTAGTTCAGGTTCAGGGATCTGCCCTATATCTTCCACTGTGAAGACAGACGCAAAGAATTTATTTAGCTTCTCTGCAATCTCCTTATCGTTCTTTAGGACACCTTTGACTCCCTTATCATCCAAGGGTCCAATTGTCTCCCTAGATGGTCTCCTGCTTTGAATGTATTTATAGAATTTTTTGTTGTTGGTTTTTATGTTCTTAGCAATGTGCTCCTCAAATTCTTTTTTAGCATCCCTTATTGTCTTCTTGCATTTCTTTTGCCAGAGTTTGTGTTCTTTTTTATTTTCTTCATTCGGACAAGACTTCCATTTTCTGAAGGAAGACTTTTTGCCTCTAAGAGCTTCCTTGACTTTGCTCGTTAACCATGCTGGCATCTTCTTGGCCCTGGCGGTACCTTTTCTGATCTGCGGTATGCACTCCAGTTGAGCTTCTAATATAGTGTTTTTAAACAACTTCCAAGCATTTTCGAGTGATGTGACCCTCTGGACTTTGTTTTTCAGCTTTCTTTTTACCAATCCCCTCATTTTTGTGAAGTTTCCTCTTTTGAAGTCAAATGTGACCGTGTTGGATTTTCTTGGCAATTGGCCAGTTACATGTATGTTTAAGTTAATAGCACTGTGGTCACTGCTCCCAATCGGTTCAACAACACTTACATCTCGCACCAGGTCCCGGTCCCCACTGAGGATTAAGTCCAGGGTTGCCGTCCCTCTGGTCGGTTCCATGACCAACTGGTCTAGGGAATAGTCATTTAGAATATCTAGAAACCTTGCTTCTTTGTCATGACTGGAACACATATGCAGCCAGTCTATGTCCGGGTAGTTGAAGTCACCCATTACTACCACATTTCCTAGTTTGGATGCTTCCTCAATTTCATATCTCATCTCAAGGTCTCCCTGAGCATTTTGATCAGGGGGACGATAGATCGTTCCCAGTATTAAGTCCCTCCTGGGGCACGGTATCACCACCCACAACGATTCTGTGGAGGAGTCTGACTCTTTTGGGGTTTCGAGCTTGCTGGATTCAATGCCTTCTTTCACGTATAGAGCGACTCCGCCACCAATACGTCCTTCCCTGTCCTTCCGATATAGTTTATATCCAGGGATAACCGTATCCCACTGGTTTTCTCCATTCCACCAGGTCTCCGTTATGCTCACTATATCAATGCTCTTCTCTAAGAACAAGCACTCCAGTTCTCCCATCTTGGTTCGGAGGCTCCTAGCATTAGCGTACAGGCACTTGTAAGCAGTGTCTCTCTTCAAGTGTCTTTGGCACTTGTGGTTAGGCCTGTGGTAATTTTGCTCTTCTGAATTTATATCCTGTGCCCCTGCTCTCACAATGCCTCTCACATTCCCCTTCTCCTAGATTTTTTTAAAGAGCTATTTTGATCCTTGTTGTGTTATGCTACTGTAAAGCCCTGGCTCAGCAAGAGTGACCAAAGCCAAGCCAATTCAAATTCTGATCTGTAAATTTTGCTAGAAGTGAGAGCAAAATAAAAAAAATTACCTGCCGTTGCCAAAGGACAGCACTGTGAAGGTTTTCACAAGCTTGTTGCTGATGATGTGTGGACAATCAGGTCCCATTGCATCTAGAACAAGAAGTATTTTAAAATTAGTCCTCCCCCCTCCAAAAAAACCCCACTTAAAATCCTTGGTGCCAAGTTAGTACTAAACTGTATAAAAGAAGGAGCATTCCACTTCAGATTTCAGTTGCAATAGCTGAAGACTGATTTTTTTAAAAAAAAACTTTCATAAAAAGAAACAAGTAATAATATTCCAAAATGACATGTATAGCATAAACACATCTAAACAGTATAGTCATATACAATTATGCATGATAACATCAATTCCCAGGTGCAGGTGGGACGGATTTCTATGTTGTATCTTTGCATTTCTCTGATATTTAAGTCATCTTGGGGATGGACTGATATTTCTAAAGCTGACTTTTAGCCTCCACTGACACTATGAGATTATAATGTGCTTCTGTTGATGAATTTTGTACATTCTCCAGTCATGACACATTCTTCAACAGGCTTTGGGGAATGTGCATATATCACCTGGATTCTATACATTCCCCAGCCATCAAGCATAATCGCCAACTGGCCTTGAGGAACATGCACATCTTGGCTGTATTTTGCACATTCTCCAGGCAATATGCACAGTCTTCAAGAAACATGCTTTTCTTTTCCGGAAATGTACAATCTGCATCCCTCTAGGCTGCTTCTGGCCCACTTCCTAACATTACATGGCCCATGACATACTCTTCCACTGATCAGCAGAGCAGCAGGAAAGGGTGTGTGTGTGCTCCAGATAAAGATTATTTTTTTCTGCAGTCCAGCTGCCTTTTCACAATTCTTCCCTGTTCCCCAGTCCACTGAGCACCGCAAGGGGGGCTGCCGGGAAAGGAGCATTTTAAACCTTCCCTTCCAATGATTCTGATGGAAATTGCCCCCCACCTCTGCCACTGTTTTTAAGATAAGGAAAAGGTTTGATGGCAGCAATGGGGTCAATCATCATGGGAATCATAGGGGAGGGAAGATTTAACTAGCTGAGGAAGGGTTACCTAGCAGGGAAAAGAGGGCTGGGAGAGAGAAAAAAGTGAAGAACCTCGTAGAGCTACAATTCCCAGAATTCTCTGGAAAGAGGGATTGACTGTTAAATCACTCTGGGAACTGTAGCTTTGTGAGGGGAACGAGGGTCTCCCTAATAACTATAAGCACCCGTAGACTACAGTTCCCAAGATTCTTTGGGGCTACCCATGACTGTTTAAGGGGGAATAATAATGCTTCAAAATGTACAGTGCAGAGGGGGCCACTATCAGTTTCTGCTTCTTTCTATTACTCTATACCAGCCTTCCCCAACCAGTGTGCCTCCAGATTTTGTTGGACCACAACTCCCATCAGCCTCAGCCAGCACTGCCAATGGCTGAGGCTGACAGGAGTTGTGGTCCAACAACATCCGGAGGCACACCGGTTGGGAAAGGCTGCTCTATACTTTCTCCTGCTCCCAGTCCTTGAGGCCTAGTCAAGAGGACAGAAACAGATCCACCAACTATGCCAATAAGAGGAAGCCCATAAGCAAAGATTGTACTGAATCCTTCCTTCTCTTGGGTCAATGGCAATGCATCCAAGAGGTAGAAATGCATCTTGCTCTTGCATTTGAGAGTTGTACTCTCAGTGTACAATTCAGGACTTGTTTGTCCTCAGTGTACAGGAATTGTCATGATCCGATATTGGACGTAGCCTTACATGAATGTCTTCGTGTTCCATAGTTCTTAAAAATCCCTTTCGGGAAGTAAATATATGAATACCTTGTCAAACCTTTTGTTCATCATTCTAACAGAAAATTTTTGATAATCCAATTTTTTTCATTTTTTCAGAAAAAAAGGCTTTGGGAAAAATGGGGGCGAGTGTCCCCCCTCCCATTTTTTGTCTGGGTCTTCACATCTTTAATATGAGGCATTGTGTTTATTTGCCAGATATTGTGAAGTACGTGCACAAGCAAACAACAAAAAACAGATTTTGCATACCGCCCAGTTGGTAGAAATAGTCACCATACAGTGTCAGAGGTGCTTGCAGAACTTGACAGCAAATAATACATTCCTCAAGGACCCTACATAGATTAAATATGGCCTTCAAAGAATCAAACACCAAGTGTGTTAAATGGATTATAGGTTGTTTGAATCAATTGGCTTGTCTTTCATGCAAACAAGGGGGGGGGGAACCTTACGTTTCTTTTTAACCACTTTTTGCGAGCTCAGCTTGACAAGTCTATCCAGAAACCAAAGACACCGGGCTTTGTGGTCACGGCTCTTCTCACCCACAGGCATGGACTTAAGTTCATCCAGAACAAAGGAGCAGTGTCTAGGCACAATACAGAAAATTGTCATTAGACCAAAGTGCATCTGGCAACAGAAGGCAATTTGAAGAAGCCACTTGTAGCAAAATTCAGTGTGACTTGAAAGCATACCCATTTGCATCAACAGAAGATACCGTACTTTCTATTTGAGTAACCTACTGTGTTGCCTGTTTAAGCTCTGGTACCCTCTATAATTATGGTCAAGGAACACAGCTTTAAGCAGCTAGATGGATATTTAGCTTGTTGTGCCCGTGCAAGCACGCCGTCCTTTCCTTACCTGTGTGGGGTCCCTCAGCTCTGTATGCAGCTCAGCTCTTACCAGACTGCTCCCAATTCCCAACCCTTGTAAATTGCAAACCCTTTATCCTGAACCCAGATCCCTATCTAGTCTAGAACATCTTGCTATGTTCTCCTACCATTTCCCCAAAATGAAGGGCCATAATTCAGTAGTAAAGGACATGTTTTATATGCATGTTAACCACTGGCATCTCTAGGAAGGGCTGGGGAAATATTCTGCCTGTAATCTGGAGAGCCGCTGCCAATCAGCGTAGGCAATAAACAGCCAGAAGACTGGCTTCCGATGTTCCTAAAAACAAGGCACAACCAAAGGCTGATTTGGCAGTATGCAAATTCACTAGACATAAGAGAGGGTGGCAAGCAGTTACGGCAGGGATAAATTTAAGGAAACCTTGCTCAAGCATACGACCAACACTAACACACTTTCCACCAAAATCAGTGCCAGTGCATTGACACACTGGCCAGATACTAGGAAACAAGGTTGCAGAGATAATCCCCACATGCTTGACCACGACTTGATTACTTGAAGTTAAATGTGCAAACTGACTCAGTGAGAAAGCATAATGTTTCAGATAACGTTAGAGACATGGTGTTGTATCTCCAACAGCTCATTCACACATGCAAGTCATCAGTTGATGCGGCAATTGTCAAGTAACAGACATGTATGTGTGAATCGACTGTTTATGTTCTCGTCCATTTCAGGTGCAAAGCGCAGAGTTAACTCAAGCCCTCTTCAGGCAGACATTCAAAAGAGGAAGTGAAGGCTCTAACTGGGTAGGGGCTTGGGGGTACATGCAATGCCCCACCCCCAATACCCCACGTGTGCCCCTCCTTCTCTTCTCCCCATTTTAAGCCCACACACATTCTTGTGATTGCCTGAAGTGGGCTTAAACAACGTAAGATAATATTTAAGAGCACCCTTACTTTTTCTCTTCTATCATCTTGAGGATTTCAGCTGAGGTCACGTTCATGAAAGCTGCAGCTGGAGCTTGAAGCGCCTCATATTCTGCTGGTGAAATAACTGAAGGTGTTCTCAGAACAACAACAACATCACTGGCAGCTTCTAATGACTTTCTTTGTAACATATAAAGGTTGACACAGGCTCATTTCTTAGAGGCAGGCTTACCATGAGGCACCATTAAGCATGAGAAGGTGGCAGACAGCCCACAGGTTGCAATCCACCAGGATAGCACCGTCCCAATTCATTTCAGTTAGGCCTGTGGAGGAGAACATTCTGATGGGTTGTGCCTTTGTTACTTAGTGGGAGAATATGTTTTCCACTCAGGCAACAAAATGTCTTTCAACTTAGCTTATGAGAGAGGGAAGCAAATAAAGATTTGGACCAACCTGATGAAAAATGTTTTCTTAGTTACCCTATTTAGTTACAGCAAGGCAGATTATCACATAACCGAGCAAACTCCAGTACATTTCAGATTTTGTACATTTTAAAAACAGAAATCTAGCCCTCATCCCTCACAGATCTGGTTTCAGCCAAGACTTACGAAAAGACAGATAGCACATTTACTTGCACAATGAATCACTGCCTGGGCAATCTAGTGAGATACAGAATACTTCACACACATAAAAAAATATTAGGATTGGATATCCAATCACTAGCACTAGCCATGATTATGGAACAGTGAAATAAAGGAGGGCAATCTTGGGCAGAACAATTTTGTGGAAGCTGAAACTTCACCTTTCTAGCCCAACACAGGATCCTCCAAAAATACCATTCAGGTAGGGAGAAAAGGTAATTGTTTCCTTCCCTACAACAGTGAAGCCTATTTGTGATCAGACTTCAGGAGTGCCTCCATCTCTAGCCTATACACTTGTTCAATATTAGTACTAATGTAGTGTCATTATTTTTCACATGCACACACAAGAGAGAGAGAGAGAGAGAGAGAGAGAGAGAGAGAGAGAGAGAGAGAGAGAGAGAGAGAGAGAGAGAGAGAGAGAGAGAGAGAGAGATTGTGCCTCTGGAACCTACAACATATTAATCGATTCTCCCACTACCACCCAAAGAGATCCAACTTGTAGGTTCACCAGGCGAGTGAGCCATGGTTGGACTGGTCCATGGTTGAACCAGGAACGCCTTCCCACCCCGCTTCTCCTGCCCTCCAACACTGAAGCCTATTCCTTTCCTGTACACTAACGTGAGGACCTGCCCACATAACAACAAAGTAACACTTATAAAAGATACTGTCTTCAAACTTGTAGACGTCCTCTGGTTTGTCAGCGTCTTTATGGCACGGGGGAAGAACGAGGGAAACTTCTGCCTTCTCATCCTCTGCTGCATTGCTGACCAAAGCTATGAAATCAAATAGAATATTGTCAAGAGAAGCAGGGAGAATATTGAACATCTGAATGCAAAAGTTGCAGCAGACCCTGTGCTTGGCCAGTCCACTGGCTCCCAACGTAAGGGATCCATCAGGTGCATTTTGCCTTCACATAAAATCCATCGTAGCCTGAACGAGTGTCCCAGCCCTATATAACACCCTTCCCCACCAGCCACAATGTGAAGCATCTGGAGACAGATGCAAGTAAAAGAGGTCAGTATGCAGTCCCCCTATCTGGAGTCTAAACTGGTATATAAGATGCTATTTACCCACATTTGAATCACTATTTCTTGCAGAAAACCAAAATTCAAGAGTCAGGTTGCTAGGGGTAACCCTAGCAGGCATGTTAGAAGAGCACTCAGGAACGTGGAGAGTTGATTGACTGGCATTCTGGATCTGGGGAAATGGTTAGCATCAAGCTGTGTTGGAATACAGAAGGAACAAAAACTAGGCAGCACGCTGGTGACACTCACCATTTAAAATAATAATAATAATAATAGAAATGATCAAGTGATGCAAGGATTTTTTACACTGCTAGCAAAAGGGCCAGATTATATAAAAGAAGGAAAATGGTCAAGAAGCTGCGGGGAAGGGAATCAGGTGGAGGCCAATAGAAGTTATGTTCAAGTAACTGGGAAAATAAGCTGCTTTTCAACATTTAATAATTCTTAGACTAAGCAGGTCAGGTGACCAATTCTGGATCCACAGTTCTCAGTATCAACTTTCCCATTACAAAGAGAGTGATCATCATTTAGTGGATGTGGAGCATGAGTGCATTAGCGCAGCGGAGATGTGAAGAGTCCGTTATTCTTGTAGGTTTGACAATAATCCTTTGTAAAAAGAGTATGAGTATGTAGGTTGTAGCATCATTGAGAGCGAGCAGTTTGAGTACAAGTGGTTGGTTGGTTGGTAGAAATACTGTATGAGATGACAAATGGTTATAGTGGTTATGTGAATGGGTGGCAAGAGAGATGTTGTGGGAGCGGCTGTGGTGTGAACAGTGTGTTTTATGCTGATTGGGAGTTTGTGTCATGCTGCCTAGTAATGATCTCCATTCTTAAGTCACACTCACCATGTGTGAATGTGCTCTTTGTTATCTAGACATGGTTATTATGGATATATGGATTTGGATTTTTCTTAATGTAAATAACAGGAATTGTGTTGACTGTATATTTTGTAAACCACTTAGTGATTGGTTTTTTTAACAAACAGACAGTATATAAATTTTGTTAAATAAAATGAAAATAAATAATAAACCTATGGGTTTTGATTATGCATGTGAGCTTTCTCTATTGTAAACTGTTTCCAGACCTGTGGGTAGTAAGCAGTCTACAACTGGATCAAATAAATAAATATATTTAAAATATATAATATATATTTAAAATATATATTAAAATAAATATATCCAAAAGTGTTAGGAGATCTATCAGATAGGCTTGCTGGCTCAGTTTTTCCTTCTCCAGAGTTGTCATTACTTACCAGCAACTCCCTTTGTCTCTATAATGTCTTCTGCTGCTTTGGCTACAGCCTTATTCAATACCTCCTTCCCAACTGCATTCATCCTCCGGGAGTTCAGGGCTCTCTTCTGCTTATTGGTTCCAAAGGCTTCAACGCATAGATCTACCTGCAAAAGCATCAAGAGATTAGTGCACTGGTGTCACAAGTATGTTCCCACTGGAATATGTTGCAGGGAAGCTTCACTTCTGAGGCAGCTAATAAGGTGCTAATAATAAGTCTCATATTTCAACTCAATGAAGCCAATGGAAATATGAGAAGGCAACCAGGCAGTAAGTTATTCCAAGTTAGCTGCCAAATGTTGTTTAAGAAAACAGAACACACCAATTCTCTTCCCAGTTATAGCTGGATTATCTGGTTAGACTCAGCCGGATAAAAAACAGTGGTTTATGTAGTCATTTCTACTAACATTGCTAAAGCAACCAACATTCAACAGAGATTCATCCGCTAAACCATTAAACCATTAGCCTATGAACAGACAATATTTACAATGCAGACTGCCAGTGAATCTTCTGGCAGAGGCCCAGGCTGAGATTCTGTTGCTAAAATCAGAGACTGTGGAAAACTGGGAAATTGATTACAGTTAAATACTCCTGGCAGACCTTGTGTGAGGTTTGTCTTCCAACAGCAAATGTAGAAATGAGGGCTCCTTACTTCCAAGCCCTGCAACACTTAGATGAATGCATGCATGCACGCCCACATGCCCGCCCACATGCCCACCCACTCGCATGCCCACCCACCCACAGTCTCCCCCCACTTTGGGGCAGTCTCTCATACCCTACACCACTATTCTTCAACCTTGGGTCCCCAGATGATCTTGGACTACTGCTCCCATCATCCCCAGTCAGCTTAGCCACTGGTCGAGGGATCAAAGTTGAAGAACAGTGCCCTACACTATAATAAAAAAAACAAAGTTTTAAAAGGGCTTTTGCATGAGGGAGCATGCACATGTGTTTAAATCCTTGGACTAGCTCTAGGATTGACCATACAGTCTCTTGTATATTGTTCTCATGCATTTGTAGGAACTTAAAAAACTACCTTATACTTTATACTGGGCTGCTGCTGGGAGGAAGGGCGGGATATAAATCAAATAATAAATAAAATAATAAAATAATAAAATAAATACCAAGTCAGCCAACTAGTCCATTTAGCCCAGTACTGTCGACACTGACTGGTAGCAGCTTTCCAGGGGTACAGGCAGTCCTTCCCAGCCCTACCTGGTGATTACAGGGATTGAACCTGGAACCTTTTGCATTCAAAGCATGTGCTCTGCCACGTAACTACAGCCCTTCAGCGTCATTATAATCAACAATGTTACAATAACCAATTACAGTAATTTAGAATTTCATGTGTCAGCTTCTCAATAAGTAGTAACTAGCTTAAGTTTTATAAATTGTGCCATTCTGTTACAGTTCTACTAAATTAATGCTGTATTTGGCTGGTGAGAAGGACCGTCAGAAGCAAGATGTTTTTGCAAGTATCTAATTCATCGAGTGGCCATATTGACCTGCCTAGTTTGGAGTTCACTTAATGTCAACACAGGGAGGTAGACATAGAAGAACAGGGGTGAACTCTGATGTCAACTGGGACTCCTAGGATCACAGAGACTCCAGACAGGCCTGAGGAGAGAACTATGAGTGAGTGGAGAAACATCAACTAGCCACAATTATTCAGAGAATTCTAAGTTACCAGGATGAACAGCTCTTCCAACAGATGTACAGCCCAGACTGGTCCCTTATAAGCTAGTTGTCTGCCCTCTCAGCTGCTGGCCTCGTTACTGCAACTGGCAGTAAGTTTCCAACAGAGATCATTCTCAGCAGTGCTATCAAGAACCTTTTTAACAGAAGATTCTGGGGACCAACATGAAACCATCTATGTATGAGATTCCTCATTTGGAGACATGAGCTTCTTCCATACTAGACGACTTCAGCATGGATATTTGGTACATCAGACTGTCTGATGGCTGAGGGTTGCAGGAGTCCATTTTTCAACTTTTGTTTTGCTAGACTGAAACTTTTAGTAGCACCAAACTTCTGAAAATTTAAGAATGCTCTGGGTGATATTCAGATTTTTAGTTACGAGAAATTACCGAGGAAAAACATCCATAGTTGTAATGGTTAAAAATCTAATAGAACTGTATCCCTAAGTAAATGAAAAAATATATAGCGCTGACTCCTAAAGCAATGTTACACTTTTAAGCACAAATCTGAGCCTAATAATGAAAGAAAACCTAAAACACAGCAGCAAGAACTGACATAATATTACTATCTTCATCTCTTAATGGTTGCTTTGAAAGTTGTACCTTCTCTCTGTAGGATTTAGTCAAATATTCTGACAGGTCATCATCAGCTACATCATCTATTAAAAGAGAAGAACAAATTAGTAAAATCAGGATCAACAGCTCTCCAGGCCAGTCTGCCCATGATCCTAACCAAAGAGAGTCTGCAACATGGGGAAAGCAGTTACATTACAGCACACTGAAGCTGTTTCAGATCCTCTCACCAGGATGACTTGTCAGTAGGCCCTCCTTGCTCTACTGATCAGGGATTACTAAGGACACTGTGTTCTCTTTTGTCAAGCAGGGGTTCTAAAGTGCTGTCCAAGAGCCAAGTTATACATTCAGGAAAAGCATGTAGTATATCCCTACTGGGATTGTATCATTTCTGAATGCAGTTTGGAAATTCCAGGTTTTAATATCCTTCCATGTTAAATAACCCTGCATACAGAATATGAGCATGTCAGGGAAGCTAGCCCACAACCCTTCTCCCTGATATGCTTGCATTCTGCAGACAGGGAATGCTTGATGTGGAAGAGCCCCCTATCACGTGATTTGCCATCTGTGTTCTGAAAAGGTACGGCCCCAGAGGGCAGTGCCTTATGCCTTTGTTGGATGTGTAGGTCGGTTCTCAGTGAGCTTCCAGAATCCACACAAGTCTCCCCAGCAGCGAGTAGGAAGGAAGTAGTATTACAAAGCAACTACTTGTCGCACAAGATTGGGGGGTGGGACCCATGGCTGCCCACAGAAACCCATCTAAAGCTGGGGCATCTGTGGCAAGATCCATAAATCTGGGTTTATGTAAACCAAAATGAAATACACCAAACCATGCATTCTAGTCTGGGAGGGGTCAGGGTGGAGGTAATACCTTCCCAGCAGTTGCAAGTTCCTCTTTAGTGCCAAGCTACATTACCAGTAGTCACATGTGATGCGCTCTTCCTAGATTGTATCACTTCAGATTATTGTGGAGAGAAATCACATGTTTGAATGCCCCTTCATATTAAAGGTATCCTGCTTACAGAAATGTGGTGTATGAGGGAGACGTATTCTAGGCTAGCCTTTGTCCCTGACATGCTTGGTTTCTATTTTTAACATGGAACAGCATTCAAGCATGCAATTCAAGCGTATACAAGTCTGAGACAGTACAGGCCCACAAAAAGTGTGGCGTACAGTTGGGCCGATTATGAAGCTTGCTTCTTAGAAAGGCCTGCCTCTTTCTTTGACTACTGTAGTCTTGATGCAACCTAGAGAACATGGGACATGCAAGTAATTAACTGCCTCATTATCTGACTCTGCGTGCAGTAAAGGACATCAGGAACATAAGCTGCATCCCCCAAATCCTGCCACTATAAATAAGAAGTAACCTCTTTTACTCACCTGAAATCAATGGCTGCATGTTGAATAGCTCTGCATTGTAGACTTCCATCTGTCCAGAGTTCTTGTCTAATACACCAACAAAGTATCTAATGGAAGAGATAGTAGTGATGGACCTTTTATTGTTTCAGAAGCTTTTGGACTGGCTGGCTATGCAATATTTTGCTAGTTGAATAATAGCTACTTGATTGCTTTGCATTTGGTAGGTCTCTTCTTTTTACAGCAATCTTAGCCTTAGTAATCTTTTTTACTATTTTAGTGTTTTGTATCTGTGACTCAAATTGTATCTCTAACTTGAAATTGCTGTAAGCCTCCCAAGGGCCTATTTTGGGGGCAAAAGCCAAGCTAAAACAAGTATTTGGCTCCTTCCCTCTGTCTCTTGTAGCGGCTATGGTATTTCAATTGTTTCCCTTTTCCCTCCCTTCTCCCTTTTGTATTGTGCCCATTATATGAAAAGCGATTATTCTGAGCAATGAACCACCTTCAGCATGTTGGCAGAAAGGCAGCACATGACTCTGAAAATAGAACAATTAAAGACAGTTACCAAAAAAAGAAAACAATAGCAATAAAGGAAATTACTGAATACATATAGGCACCATTATGGTATTATGCTCTCAGACATGCATAGTGTTTTGGATATCATAGACTAGAGGCTGTGGTCTATGAAACAGAGTACTCATTTGTCTTTGTTACTCATAAACACTACACTAAAATCTTCAGAAGAAACAAAGACTGCTAACCTGAACCAATTCATGCTTCTAATTTCATCAACATTTACAACTAGCATCATGCTGGCATTCTAAAGAATACAAACATATTGCTATATTTATGCATTTTAGACATGTACACATATATCGTACCTGCAAAGAGTATTGCATTTCAGGGCTCCTGGGCCAAAGTTATTTCCTACATAAGACAGCCGATTTGTTTCTGTATTCTAATGTTTAAAAAGAAAAGACAAAAAATGAGTTCTGAACTCTGATTTTCTACATAAAGGCAATTTCTACACTGCCTTAAATACTCCTGAAAGCTTTGTTTTTCCCACCTTTTCAGGGAGACTTGCTAACTTCAAGGCTAATAATAATATTAATAATAATACGTATTAGACTATTAGTCACTTGTTAGCTAACAGGTCACCAAGAAACTTGCATTTAAAAACATAAATACATTATACCATAGGGGAAGAGGGGGGAAATCAGGTAAAAATACAAGTCATTAATATCACTCACTTTGCTTTATTGCTTGGCCATAGGCCATCGCATAACAGATAGGATTAAAATGATAAAATTACATAAAACTGTATGCTGCAAAATTACATAAAGTACGTGTACATGTACATGTACATATAAAATACATTTCAAATGTGATTAAAAACATTTCAAATGAGATTAAAATAGTAAATAATACTCCTATATGGTCTCAGTAGATTGCATGGCCGGGGATCGCTATATGTTAATTATTAGCAAAGATTGACTCCTTAACAGTCAATCCGCTGTTCTAAAACCATTTTGGCACGAATTTGTTGTGCGGCCAATGCAAATAGGGAAACCTTGTATGTTACCAAAGAGTCTGTGTCCGACATGAGATGGAAAAATTTTTGTCAACAGTGACCATATACGGGTTTGCCAACAAGTTCTTTAGGAATTTGTCCCGAGGATGGGAATACAAAGAGCAAGCCAGAAGGTAATGGGGAAAGTCTTCAACTTCCATAGAGCCACATATACAGAAATGATCAGACCAAGGGGTCTGAGAGTGACGACCATCCAACACTGCATTTGGCATAGTTTGGAATCGGAGCGCCGTAAAGGCCTGCCTAAGTTTTACTGAGAGGGGGCGGGCCAAGTAGGACGCTTTATAGTTGTCGACCTTATATATCCTGTACCACGCAGAAAATCTAGATTTGTTAATAGTTAGCCTATCTAGGGTGGCACTATGTTGGAAGAAGGCATCACGTAGCTTCGCTCTTGTAGTTGAAGGCTGAAGCACGTGTGGGACAATATGGTACAGGTGGTAGACACTGTTTATTCTGGAGGTCCAGTAGTTGTCACCTGAAGCCGATTCCAAGCATGCCTTGAGTATTGTCTTGGATGGGGTGTCTTTCAGAGTTCTCCAGAAGCTTATTATGGCAGCGTGTACTCGGGCTTTGATTGAGGGCAAGCCAGTTTCTGCATAAAGCAAAGCAGCGGGAGTACCAGAGGGCAGGGACAAGAATCTTTTCATAAAATTGTTTTGGATTACCTCTAGGGTTGCCAAATGGGTATCCTCCCAACCCCAGACCGCCGCCCATGTAAGATCTGGGGAAGGACTTTGCTCCGATAAATTTTTATGGCAGGGTCTATTAAATTGCCGCCAACCGAGCAATAAAATTTAAGTATGGCTCCACTAGTTCTCAAGACAGTGATTTTGGTCATCTGGATTGCCTTTTCCAGGAGAGATTCTTCGAGAAATGAACACCCAGATATTTAAATTCTCTGCATTGCTCAATAAAGTGTCCCCGAATTGACCAGTTAGACTTTACATGCTTGTTGCCAAATGTCATCACCTTTGTTTTGGCGTAGTTAATTTGTAGCCCTTCTTTCAGACAGTAGTCATTCAGCTTTGATAAAAGTCTCCTTAGGCCGATATGGGTAATAGATAACAATACCATATCATCTGCATAAAGCAGGATTGATATTTTCTTATTACCACATGAAGATGGAAAAAAGGCTGGGCCCAATAATTATGAGACTGTATCGTTTAGGTAGAAATTAAAGAGTTTTGGGGCCAAAAGACATCCTTGTTTGACACCCTTACTTATACAGATGGGGTCAGTTAGGGAGCCTGAGGTCCCAACCCTTACGCGCACCATAGTATTGGTATATAGCTCTTTGATTAGAAATAACAGCCGTCTGTCAATGTTCGTGTTAGCCAATTAGATCCACAGGCGTTGTCTGTCTATTGAATCAAAGGCTGCGGCCAGGTCTACATAAGCCACGTAGAGATGTTTAGTAGGGCCGGCAATACTCTGTTTGGCTAGGGCATAGAGTGTCAAACAATAAACATAAAACCCGCCTGTTCTGGGTGGATAATACTATTGGCAGTTTCCCAGTCCTCAAGTTTATGGAGAAGATATTTGGCATATAGCTTAGAGCCAATGTTTAACAGACTAATGGGTCTGTAATTATTTGGATCCTGTTTGTCCCCTTTTTTGTAAATAGGGGCCACTATGCTCAACTTCCAGCCCTCGGGGAAGATGCCAGTGTTGTTTATATAGTTAAATACCTTAGCCAGTATGGGCGCCCACCAGTCGGGAAAGTTTTTATAGATTTCTGAGGGCAACATGTCTTCCCCAGGAGCTTTGCCCGCTCTAAGAGCTGCAATAAGCAATTTTATTTGTGTGGCCGTAACAAATGGCCATTGGGGTAAGCTTGTTGGCTCTATTCGCGGTAGGATCTCATCATACAGCGGGGGGGACATGTAGAGGTTACTAAAGTGGGAGTGCCAGGTAGATGGTGCTATTTGATCAGTAACAAAGGGTCTAGCATGTCCCATACCTTTAGTAACAAGTTCCCAGAACCGGTTCTCCCTTTTCGTTGTTACTGCTAAGCCCAATTGCTGCCACAAGGATTTAGCATATGCCTCTTTCTTCAACCTCAAGAGGGACTTATATGCAGATCTAAGGTATATTAAGTGTTCATAAGAAAACTTTGCTGGATTCCTAATGGCCTGTCTTGAGTAATTCATCACCTGCCTCCTGGCCAATCTGGAGTCGTGGTCGAGCCACCTTTTGCCCAGCTGTCTGTTAGCCAAATATTGGGTTTCTGAACCAGCAGTGGCCTTAGATGGCTTAGCAGTGACTGGAATGCATATATGGGATATACATATAAGCAGCAGCTGGTATAGCACAGTGGGGAGGACAGCCTGGCTGGGAGTCCAGAGTCTGTGAGTTCAAATCCCTGCTCGTGTCTCCTGGGTGTCAAGGGCCAGCTAAAGATCACCCCCACAGTGAGTGGCTCAGGGGTTACATGCTCTGCCACCTGTGCAGCCGTGGGCAAGCTGCATAGTCCCAAGGAGCCCAGTTGCCCCCAGCTGGCAGTTGCGGACAAGGAAGGGGCTGGCTTGTGCAGCTGTGGCAAACTGAGCAGGCCCTGAGGAGGACTAGCCTCAGAGGGAGGCAATGGTAAACCCCCTCTGAATACCGCCTACCATGAAATCCCTATTCATAGGGTCGCCATAAGTCGGGATCGACTTGAAGGTAGTCCATTTCCATTTCAATATACATGTAACATAAAAAAATTATAATATGCATACAACATACAAAAACACCCACTATAACAGCCACGGGAAGCTTCTGCAGCACGGTGACTGTAAAATACAGGAATACCTCGCATTAACATACTCAATGAGACCAGAGCGAGTACATAAACCGAAAATGTCCTTAAAGTGAAGCACTACCTTTTAAAACTTTTTTTTTACCTCCCCTTCATGCGGAGCCTCAAAGCCCCGTGCTAAAGCCTCTGCTGCTGCGCTGCCGCGCCTCTCAGCTGATCGCAATTGTGCCTCCCAGCTGATTTGCGGTGGCGGGATTGTGTCTATTTCTACCCCCATGCACAGTTAAGTGTCTGTAAGTGTGAAGCAAGCGTACGTAAACAGGGGCATAGTGGAGTATGGAGTATGTCCGTAAAAGCGAGTGTACGTTAAGTGAAGGTCTGTATAGAGGGGTATTCCTGTATAAGTTTCATATAAAAGATGTCACATGTGGTTGCCCAGTAATTAAACACATGGATTTCTCCCTATTTTGCCTTCACTTCCCAAGCACAGTCAGGAGGAGACTGGCTGAAAAGATATAGCAGCTGTTGCTACTGCACCTTAATGGTGGCAATATGGCCAGTGCTGCCATTCCCAAATCCCTCCCTGGAGCCAGCTGCCTGCCTTCAGCCAGGTTCTACTATCCATGGGCCGCCAATCCCTGACCCTTAGTTAATGTAACAAAACTTTTAAATTCACAAAAATGACACAGGCCAGAAGAATTGCCTGTATTGTGTAAGTAACACCACTGATGCCACCGGCCCTATCTTAGGCAGCCACTTTCCACACAAAAAAACATTGCAGGTTCCGTTATTGTCCTTTTTTAATAAAAAGATTGCTTTTTTAAAAATTGTCAAGGTACTTTGCATAGGAAGAGCAGGGTATAAGCATTTTAAATAAATAAATATAAGAGTAAAGGATGCACTAACAGGGGGTGACATCCAATGGTATCAGCCGAATGGCACAACATAACTTCTCCCTGTCTTCAACCCTGCACTCGCAAATTCTGTTCCAAAAGGTTGGAGAATCCTCTGGAGCAGACTAAACAGTACTGCAGGAGGGGGGAGGAAAGCAAGAGTAGTCCCATCTTGTCCACTGATGCAACACCGGTAATTACCAAAGTAACCGCATTTTCCCATTAGGGGAACATTACTGTTGGTGAAATGGGGAAACGTGATAACCGCACAACTGAAGCACTCCCTGAGGAGAAGGCATCTGAAGGCCCTGAGACAAAGAATAACAATTACACATTGTAATGTGCTAAAAACATTTGCCTGGCAAGGTTTCAGAACATGATTCTATTTGGGTCTTCAAAAATCCATGACAGAGCTCTTTATCTATTAAGAAACTTTTGCAAAAGTTTGCAAAAATTATGCTATGCTCTGAAGTCGGTGCAATGCCTTGTGTGCCCTAGCAGACAAGGAAACTGCAGAACTGAATTTCATTCACATTAACTCATCTTTGAATTGTTTTGATGAATTGTCATGTCCACCTTTCAGTAATGCTTTGTAAGATTATGCTGACATCTTGTGGTTTTGTACGCTAAAGACTCAATGGATGTACAACTGACTTTGGGGTTTGGTTTAAACAAAAATACTTGTCACTATATTTTATTATTCGAAAAAGTCTTGTCGGCAGAAGGCAATACAGTAACACATTAAAATATACACCATTTGCCCCATTCATACATGAGACTGTCAGCCTGGCTGTGCTAAAAAACAAAGATTTTGGAAAGTGCAACTTACACTGTTTCTTTGTTATGATGGAAGAAAATGTACCTGCTGAACTTGTTTCTTCTATACAGTTATTAAAGATGCATGCCTAAGTATAAGTCCCCATTTGCACTATAGATTTAAAGCAATATTATTTTACTTTAAACAGTCATGGTTTTCCCCAAAGCACCCTGGGAACTGTAGTTTATTAAGGGTAGTGAGAGGAGACCCCTATTCCCCTCACAGAGTGGATCATCAGAGTGGTTTAACAATCAAGCCCTCCTCCAAGGGAACTTTGGGAAATGTAAATCCATGAAGGGAATAGGGGTCTTCTAACACCTCTCAGCACCCTTTACAGTTCCCAGGATTCTTTGGGGAAGTCATGGCTGTTTAAAGTGGTATGATGCTGTTTTAAATGTACAGTGTAAATGGGGCCTATGCTTCAAGTTTCCTCACAGAAATGTTCATGAATCACAATCATATTCAAACCAACAAGTAAGACAATGATGACAATATGTGTACCATGAGTCAATTCCTTTTAACCCATCTTAGGAGATGTGTGTGGCTTACTTGAGCAGAGCTCAAAAAGGAATGTGAAGTTGTAGTTCAGGATCTCAGATCCCACTCTGGACAGCATTCCAATCCTGTCCTTTTTATAGGGGAGAAGCAGGCAGAGGTTTTGACGGAAACTTCTACCACTGGGATGTAACATGAATGTTATACACAAGGCCTTTCCCATCAGCCACAGAGGTTATTAAAAACAAATCTGATGATAAAGTCACCAGAGCCTCTCAAAGTTTCATAAAGAAAAAGCAGAATGTATGTAATAAAATGAATAGCTAAATAAACAAATGAATATACGGTTGCACAAAAACATAACAAGAGGCCCATACTATGGGAAAATTGCTTACCAACATTCTTTTATGTTTCTTTCTTGGGTTATTGGTGTCTTTGCTTCTGTACAAGGTAAAATTCATATTTTCAGAACTCTTCAGTTTCCCATTTGTAAACTGAACTGTAAGCAAACGGTTAGAACAAACCAATGAGAATAGTATGGGGGGGGGAAGAACTCAGTAAGAATAATTTAAGGGGGCAGAGAGGTTCAGGCCACAATACAATAAGGCTTTGCCACTCTTCAGGGTACTGAAATAAGTGGGCTTGAACAGGCTGTGTTGAATCATGACCAACATCGAAGCACTTCCAGCAAAGCCGAAAAACGCTCAAAATCTAGCCTCATATATTCAGCCCAATTCTGGGGAAGCCCTTAATCGTGATCCTCTGTCCTAATCCTTTCAGTCGGTTTCTGTTTCCCTTTATTGGCTCTGACATCGGAGCAAATACACCCTCCACTCCCGCAATATTCCCGTTACGCTGCCCGTGTGCTAGATCGCTTGCAGGGCAAAAAACTAAAACTTCCCACGTGGAGCAAGGGAAGGTGGAAGAGTCATCACACAGTTTGGAAGCAGCAAAGCCCACGAGAACGATGCTTTCCACTCCCTCCCCATTCAGCTTACCGACAGGTGCGCTCTGTCCCTCCTGGGGATCGCCCCGGTAACACCACTTCGCCTCCCCAGTCATTGCAAGGCACGCAGGAATTTCTGATCCTTACAACTTTCTGCACGGCTACTACCGCTACTCAGGAAGGGGAGGAGTTTTGATCCGATCAAAGTTCTTCCGCCTGTGCTGCTCAATCAAGCCTCTCTCGCCCCCTACAGACGGAAAAGAGTAACTAAACAGACAAATATTGCCTGTGTTCCTGGAGTACACACCAAACCTTTCCAATGAAGATCATGCTGTAGTATAACTCTTGTCTTATGCCTTCTCAAGGATACAGAATTTTGCATCCAGATGTAAGAGAACTGCACTGTACTTTGATCTTTTCATATTTAAGGCTAATTCTGAGGGCAGATCCCCAAATGTGTGTATTGTAACGCAAAGTATTGTCCAGTTCTGAGACCTGCAGCGAATCTTTTTTGTGCTATTCCCAGGATTCCATACAAGCACAGCAAGTGTTAATCAACAGGCCCAAAATTTTATTGTCTGAAAATCTCACCTTCTTTAAGAGTAAGTTTCTAGTCCTTATAGATACAAAGACTGGGTTGTGAACAGTGCATGTGGCCAATGCTTAGTGGAAACTGAGAAGTCAAAGGGATTCCTGGGTGAGGTTGTAATCCTCACTGAAATCTCACTGAACATTCATAGGATCGTACTGTATAATTTCCAGTCATGACCCTTGCTGTTTCTCATGACTACCTAAAGAACGAATAATACAGAGGAAAAAAAAGAAAAAGTAAACCTGCATAATTTCTACAGGTTGCAGCATTCAGCTTTCTTGGTGCATTTTTAACAGCATGTCAACAGCCCTGATAGTAAGAAACACTTTATAAATTACTTTTTTAGCAGACTGGAGAGAAGACAAAAACCACTGGATGCAAAACAGTTATAATTTAACAATGCATTTACAACATATTATTCCACAGGGAAAACTAAAATGTGTTTATTGATTTTTAACATCTGTATAAAACCGCTGGGAGAGGCTATCCAGAGATTTGTGGAAGAGTGACACGAATATTCAGATAACACCCAGCTTTGTCTCTCAGTCCGTTTCTGATCCCAGTGAGGCAGCAGAAGTTATGAATTAAGTGTCTGAGGGCAGTTTTGGATCAGATGAGGATGAACAACTTGAAACTTAATCCAGATAACATAGAAGTATTGTTGGTTACTGGATTGGTACTGATGATCCTGTATTTAGTCTGATTTGAATGGAGTTGCACTCACCCTGAAGCAACAAGTTTGCTATTCAAACGTTCTCTTGGACCCTGTGAAGAAATCCTGTTTGTTTAAACTGTGTTTTAATGGGTATTGTGTAATGTATTCTGAGATTTGTACTGTAATGTGTTTGATGTGGGAAGTTTTGTGTCTGGGCCAATGAAAGTTAGTTTAACTGTTGTGTGGAACCATAACAGACAGCTGTTAGAATTCTCAGTATGCAAACCAAGGAAAGAAGATATACATATTTTGATTGGTGGCTGTAGGTTTAGAATTCTGTTATACAGTGTGATTGACTGGAGCTAGACCAGAAGGGGACAGAAAAAATGAATACATGATTGGGTGTTAGTCAGTGTCAGTCTGTGTTGGTGGTACATCCTCTTCCTCTGCTAGCTTCATCTGGTTGAGAAAGAAGACCTGCATGGAAGGCAGAGTGGCTTGGTGGCTAAAGACTTGCTGGGGTAGCTGAATCACTTGGCTTAGGCTGAAGAGATGAGAGGAGAACCTGTCTACAGGACTGAGGAAGAGGAAGTGAGAAGCAATTTGGAATATTAGACTCTAGTGTCTGGTAGGAGAGCCAGAGGAAGATTTCAAGACAGTACAGCAGAAGCAAACCTGTGCTTCAACAGGACAGTAGGGTCTGAAACAGCAGCTTCAACAAAAATCCTCAGTTAGTGTTTAACAGTTATAGTGTTTGGCTTAACTGGCCGAACAGGCTTAAATGGCAACCTGGCCAAACAGTTTTAATAGTCCTAGAGGATTTTAGCTCTGAAAAGACAGTCTTTGGATTGGGCTGCATGTTATACCCTAGTAAGTGTACCCTTTGTCATTCAGAGTAAAAGCCTTAGAAGAGGATAGAGACCTTGAGATTTCTGGTGCCTTTTTGAAAATCTGTATAGAGGTGAGGATATACAGTGCTTAACACACCACCAAAGCTCTACCCTGCCTAGTACTTTGCACCTAAAAGCCCTGCTCCATAACAACAGATGTAAAGAGATGGCTGTGGTAATGCAGTGCTTAGAGAAATGTAGGTTGTATATGCTTAGAAGCGCTCTCCCACATAATTAATTCACATGCTCCTGGCATAGATTCTAGGGCGGAACTCTTGACAAAATCTTGTTCAAATGAAACCCTGAGGATCGCAGCAGTGCACACAAGGCAGAATCTGTTCACAGAAGAGTAATTGGGGGCTGGCATTGCTGGGCACCTGCCAAGGCCCACACACTTGCAGACTTACTCCAGAGCATCCTGACCCTGCTGCTTCTCTTCCTTGCTTTCACAGCTGCATGGGCTGTCTCTCAGCATGCAAGCAGTGACCATACTGAGGAGATGGAGCAGCATCCTCCCCTTGCCTTGCATCTTCCCTCTGGGCCCAATCCACACAGCTGCCCAGAGGGAAGGTGCAAGACAAACGGAGGATGCTGCTCCATCTCCTCAGTGTGGTCACTGCTTGCATGCTCTTTTCAGCCCACTCTCCTCACCCCAAAGAATATGGAACCGACAGTGCCAGTTCCGTAGACCAACATCCTCTGAATACAACAGGCTACTGCTCTTCTCAAAGCCTCGGTTTCCAGCACACATAACTAATCCCAGTTCAAAAACGAATCCCATAACTGTATGCTCTTCATGCGAGGCCCACAACTTCGATGGGCTGTTTTCTTGCTTCAGTGAAACATCTACTTGACCAACTTGAATTTCTCCTGTTATGAATCGTCTGGTTTAAGCCTTAACTCCTTAACCCAGTGTGCGGCAGCTGTGAAAAAGGCAAATTCCATGCTAGCAATAATTAGGAAAGGTATTGAAAATAAAACAGCCGATATCATAATGCCGTTGTATATATCTATGGTGTGGCCGCATTTGGAATACTGTGTACAGTTCTGGTCACCTCATCTCAAAAAGGATATTATAGAGTTGGAAAAGGTTCAGAAGAGGGCAACCAGAATGATCAAGGGGATGGAGCGACTCCCTTACGAGGAAAGGTTGCAGCATTTGGGGCTTTTTAGTTTAGAGAAAAGGCGGGTCAGAGGAGACATGATAGAAGTGTATAAAATTATGCATGGCATTGAGAAAGTGGATAGAGAAAAGTTCTTCTCCCTCTCTCATAATACTAGAACTCGTGGACATTCAAAGAAGCTGAATGTTGGAAGATTCAGGACAGACAAAAGGAAGTACTTCTTTACTCAGCGCATAGTTAAACTATGGAATTTGCTCCCACAAGATGCAGTAATGGCCAACAGCTTGGACGGCTTTAAAAGAAGATTAGACAAATTCATGGAGGACAGGGCTATCAATGGCTACTAGCCATGATGGCTGTGCTGTGCCACCCTAGTCAGAGGCAGCATGCTTCTGAAAACCAGTTGCCGGAAGCCTCAGGAGGGGAGAGTGTTCTTGCACTCGGGTCCTGCTTGCGGGCTTCCCCCAGGCGCCTGGTTGGCCACTGTGAGAACAGGATGCTGGACTAGATGGGCCACTGGCCTGATCCAGCAGGCTCTTCTTATGTTCTTATGTTCTTAAACCTTTTAAGTTTTGCATACCGTATTAATTTTGAAGTTTGTGAATGCATAAGCAGCCTGAAAGTATAAAGCAAGGCAAACGGGTACCCGCAAGAAAGTAGCTGTTGTTATTTTCCTCTCCGCCATGTATTAAAACCGCACTCTGTTTAGCTTTAGTGTTTATCGAATCAATGAGCCGTTTGTTGGTCGTCTCACCCACCCCTCTTTGCATACTCCCAATAAGGTTTCACAAACAGCCTGTACACGCGACCTCATTGGCCAAAGCTCAATCATGGAGAGCTCGTTTGGGATTGTTAAGTATTAAACGGCTTCTGGGAGCGGTGGGTTGTCTCCTAATAGAGTGGCGTCATTTCCGTCCAGATTCTACTGAGGGAAAGTGCAGCCATTCGGCGAAGGCGGAGACTGTAGAGACGATTAAGCCCGCCCTCTAAGGAACGGAAGGAAGGACAAACGGGCACCACCAGAGCCGAGAACAACGGCTGCCCCTCCCTCCCGGAGATACGGGGGTTCGGGACGGGAGGGGACCATCGTCGCCTGTTTTTCCAGCGCAGGTGAGGCCATAACTATAAGAGCAGAAGAGAATGACTGTTGGGCGCGCGCTGCGCTGTGATTGGGCAATGACATGCGAGTGTCTGTTGGGAGCGCGCGAGGAAGAGGCGTGGCAGGTGGCGGCGGGCGCGCTGTGTTACGATTGGCTGCGGGGCATGCTATGGGGTGGTTGAAGGCAAGGCGATGTGTGCTGCGGTTGGACGGCAGGGGGTGTTTTTTCGCGAACACGAGCACGCGCTCCGCGCAGAGATTGGGTATAAGAGCAAGGGTGATGCGCGCGAGAAGACGTTTCGAGCGAGCGCAGTTCCTCAGGGATCGATTGGTTGATTCCTCTCAATGCGGCCCGGTCTAGCTCGAGAGGGAGGGGGCTCTTTTGGTGCAGGTGCGCATGCTCCATGGTGGTCCGACGGGCGGTGTGATTCTGTGACAGACATTGACTAGGGGCTGTCAACGAAGAGAGAGCGCGAGGTTGCTGCCGCCACGCCTCCTTTCTCTCCTCCTACCTGGGCTCCCGGCGAGGGCGGGGCATGGACTGGTGAGTGGCCTGTGGAGGGGTACTTCCTGCCCTAGACGGGTGGGCTCCCCTGGCTCCTCTCTGGGCCTGCTTTACATGGGCCAAGGGGGTGCACTTGAGAGGCCGGGCAGGGGCCTTCATTGTGTTGCCGGTCTGCCCCTTGAAGGGAGTGGGTTCTGATAAGTAGCAATTTTAACTCATTCTTCCTGTCATCTCCTTGACGGGAGAAACTTCTGGTTTTTGACCTGGGTTGTCAAAATTCCCCCTACACTCCCCCCCCCAACTCATTATTGGGGGCAGCAAAGTCAAATCTGAGAACTGGCTGTAAAATGAGATTGCTATTTTTATATTACTTTCCAATTATAGTCCTGTTATTCTCTGTTGGTGTTGATCCCACTATAGTAGCAGTTCCCAAACTTCTTTTCCCCACTGATCATTTGAAAATTGCTGAGGATCTTGGTGGATCACTTAATGATTTTTTTTCTGCCTGTTATAGTACTTGTAATGCACTATACTGGATACTGCATGATTTTTAATTGTATTTTATTGTCTCTTTAATTTATTATATTGTATTACAATTTGTATTCCACAGAATTGTGTAGAATTAAAATTGTAAGCATTCTTCACAGACACGCTGCAGACCACATTAGTGAAGCTTGTGGACCACTGTTTGGGAACCCCTGCTCTAGAGGAGGAATGGGGGTGAGAGAATAACGTTCTTGATAACTGATGTAAATGTCTTCTGTGGCCTGGCTGTGTTAGTGAGACCCATAATGGTAGGATAATGGTAAGATAAAGAGGTAGAAATGCACTCTTCCTATATGAATCTGTTAAAGCACTGAGGTCTCCTGTGAGGACTCCAGCATTAAATGTGAGTAACATTAACAGGACCTTTTCCAATGTGGCACCTAGAATTTGAAACACCCTCCCAAGGGAGGTCTTCCTGGCCCCATCACCATTCACCTTGTAGTGAGCAGTAGAGAAGTTTTGTTTTGTTTTGTTTGTTTAGGCTTTCTTGGCTTTGCCTCTTTAAATAATGAATAAGATCTGTCCGCTGCTGCTTTTTAAATGATATTATTTGAATGTGTGGATTGTTTCTAGATTAACAATGATATTTTGGATTAATATTTTGGTTTTTAATAATTGTTAGGTGCCTTGAATGGTGTTCTAGAAAGGCAAGATATAAACAGAAACAGCAAATTGTGTGTGTGCATGTTCATGCAAGGTAGTCTCTGAACACCTTTTTTTCTTTGTACACAGACAAAGCAATGCAAAAATCTTGATTCAGGAGCGATTCAGGAGTAGTTGGCAATCCTAATTTCATATCATTCATTCATTTATTTATTTATTAAATTTATTAGTCACCCATCTGGCTGGTTGTCCAGCCACTCTGGGCGACGTACAACATAAAAACATACAAATACATTAAAACATTAAAAATTCAACAATAATAATAAAACCTAACCCACCCCAAAAGCCTGCCTGAAGAGCCAGGTCTTCAAGGCCCGGCAGAAGCTCATCATAGAGGGGGCATGGCGGAGATCGTTTGGGAGGGAATTCCACAAAGTGGGGGCCACAATTGAAAAAGCCCTCTCCCTAGTCCTCAGCTTGACTGCCTTGTAACCTCAACTTTCTCTTGCATTTCTTAAGGGTTTGACAGAGCTATAAATACACAAACATGGCCTTTGTGAGAATAAGCCTTGGGCCCCAATTCTGACACTCACTTGCAACTTGGAGTGTGTTCATTGTTTTGAATGAAGTGTACTTTACTCTTAACTTGCGTTTGTGCTGCTGAGAAAAAAATGCAGTAGCCATCCCAGATTCCATGGAGCAAATAAGCATAGGCTGTGCTGCTTTTGAAAAGAGTACTCTACCCCACTGCTGTTATCCAAGAAGACAGTTGCAGTTACATTCCATTCCAGAACTGTCCATGTATTTCTTTTCAGTGTGGACAGATTTGTAATGAGGCTGCTGGGATTGTCAAGTGTGGACTTATGATGAGATCGCCAGGTACCTGTCCTATTTCCTTTCCTATTTTATTGGAAAGACACAGCAAACATTAGTTGTGGTGGCAAGGGTAGACAATTGCTTTTTTGTCTCTCCAGTAGAATGAAGAAAGTCATTGGTATTTGTTGTCTGTAGCCTTTTAAGGAGAGACCTTATCCCAGATGTTTTGTTTTTGATGTTTTTAGTGTTTTGTCGTTTGTTTGCCACCCTGAGATCCTTCTGGGAGGAAGGACGGGATATAAATTTAAATAATAATAGCTATGTACAATAGAGTGGGTAACTATAAGTCTTTAGTTTTGTCATTATTTTTTTTTTTAACAAATGCAGTGATGAGCTGCCAAGATCTCTTTTCACCTAGGACTGGTATACTATTCCAGAATAACTACTGTTCCATAGCCTCTTTTCTCTGATATGCTTTTTTTAACAACTGAGTGATTATCAGTTGCAACTTACAACATAAAGAGTCACTAGGATAGGAAGTTGCCTTATACTGAACTGGAGCATTTGTCCATCTAGCTCAAGAGTGTCTGCACTGACTGGCAGCAACTCTACAGGATTTCAGACACAGGTCTTTCCCAGCCCTACCTAGATGTGCTGGGGACTGAACCTGGGACCTTCTGTATGTAAAGCATGTGCTCTTACCATTGAGCTACATGCCCTTTCTTTGCAAGAAGAGAATATAATAAACCTTTTGGAGCAGAACTTGGAAGTAGCATGGATAATCTGAGAAACCCATACAAATATGCCACATCCAAGAAAATTCTAAATATTAAAGATGATGTATTCTTCTCATTAAACAGGAATACCAGGAGTGACTTAAAAGACTAGAAAGTATAGAAAACAAACATCCATGGTGCAGCCACATCTTGAGCTTGTCCCTCAAAACAATACGGGCCAGGGAAAAGCATTAGGTTGTATCAGTGTAGGAAAGCACATCCTTAAGTTGGATTCTGGAGGTTGCAAACAAATTGTTTGTAAATTTAGACTGTGCTTTGCTGTTTAACACATTAAAATGTACTTTGTTACGGTGACATATTAAGCTTATACAAGCATAGTGAAATATATTTTACACTGTAAGAACACAGTTGATCTCTGGAACTCACTACCACTGATGATATAACCTGATGCCCTCCAGATGTTTTGGTTTATAATTTCCATTAGCCCCAGCTAGCACAACCAATGAGATGAGAGTTGTCCAAAACATCTAGATGGTACCAGGCTGGGGAAGGCTGAATTATAGCATATGATAATTGCAGATAAAGTAAGAGTAGCTAACAATGCCTTAGACAGTTTTGTAGGCACTCTGGATTATTAATTGAGATGCTTAGAGCACATGTACTTAGTAATGGTGTCATAAAGCATTCCCATTTGAAAGCCAGAGGTGATTAAATAAGCTAACAGATGACCAGAAGCAATATCCGTATCTTTACAAATGGCTTCCATAGGTTTGACAATCTGCATGTTAAATATTAACAGTATTTTAAGGTAGCATATGGATACTTTGTAAGTATATTTTGCTGTGGCATGCAATACAGTAACAGCTATGAGTGAGTTATCCCCTTTCACTATTATGGACATTGGCTGCCTAGTCCTAAAGATAGGTTTACTTTTTTGGCAAAAGGATTCTAAATCATCCATTTTGTGTGAAATCTTGCCATCCTTGCTGCTGGCACACAGTTGCATTATCCAGAGATGGCTTTTGGAGACATCTGTCTGGCCACTATTGGAAACAGGATGGACCCTCGTGTCCAAATCAGCAGGACTCTTTGAAGGAGCCAAGGACCCTTTTTCATTCCAGACTGTGGCCACTCAGTCCCTAGCAGCCAATGGAGGAGCATCCCTCAGTTTTCCATAGTATTCCTTTATTTATTCTTTCCACTTTGAACTGAGGAAATAATTGGTTTATTTAGGTTTTTTTAGCATTTTGATGAAAAGGTGCTGTATAAAACTACTAATTTTAATAAATACATAGTTCTACTTCCAGCTCTGAATATTTACTAAGAGATGTGTGAGAGAAATAGCATTATTATAACATAGATGACACAAGTACTGCTAATCTACCTAGATTAAATAGGGGTTATGGTCTCACTGAAGTATCCTTCTGTGGACTATCTTGCACACCATAGTTAACTATGGTGTTAACGATGTCAAAGCACATTTCTGCGTCATCTTTCTTTTAAAACAAACCCAATAATTAGTGAAGCATCTCTTTCAAGCTTTTGGCAGGATTCTAGGGCTAGTTACTGGACAAGAATCGGAAGCTAAGCCAGGTTTTAGAAGATCAGTGGCCATAATGCAATTTAAAATACAAATGTATAGCTGCATTTAGCTTATTGCTGGAAAATACAACATTAGCATGCATGCTACAAAAGCAACAAACTTCTCAACCCTAGTATTACTCTAAAGTTATATATTATATACACCTGGATTTTATATTTTCAAATAGAGTATCAACCATTATATGATGTCCCTTGTTTCCAGCAGTTCTATGTGCAACCTGAAGCCTGCATAACACTTAACAGAGCCTCATTTGAATATCTACTACTACCTCCTACTTTCCATTTTCAAATCATGGCAAGAACCATACTCCATGGATCTACCACCTCCCAACTCTTTCCCCACCCCTAATGTTGTTTTTATCATCTAGCCTAATGATGAGTTCTGGAGAACTTGAAAGGTTCTGACATTTTGGTTAGTGTAATAAAGCTATTGCCCCAATGTGGATTTTGAAATCCTATCTTATGAGCCAACATAGCTACCTTTACTGTTTCTGTTAAAACACAGTTCAGTAGATTTATTTGTTTGATTAAGTGCATGTGTGTTTATAACTGAATGACAAGCAAGAAAATGCAGTATTAGTTATTCATAAATAAGGCTTGGTAAATATTTTCTGAATAAGAAAAAAATTAAACTTGCAATGGCTGGCATGAAGGAAATTAATCATTTTTCCAAAGATATTTCTGCTGGATAAAAAAAAGACATTAACAAACAGGCAAATTCAAAAAAGGCAATCAAAAGCAAATTCAACTGTTCTGCTTTGACTTTTGGTGGTAATTTTCTGAGCACTAAAATCATTAAGTTACTAAGCTAAGAATTGGTGTATTTTGGACACAAATAGATGGAGGCGAAAGCTTTTTCACAGGTGAAGGCTGCAGGAAACCTCTTTAAAATGTTTGTAACTTCTCAGCTGTGTCCATGAATAATTTATAAAAAACTTAATATAAAGTATTTTCAAACCAGTTTTTTTACAAACTGACTTAAAGAGGCATAAACAAGCAGCATAGAAGCTAAAGAGATTAAAAAGTTAGTATTTTCATAAGAGCCTATTTCTTATGGGAAACAATTGTCATCTTCATTCCCTGATGCCCTCTGTTCTCCTCCCTTATATGGATCTTAGTTCCAAGACAAGTGGCTGTGGCACTTGGACGTAAATGTGCACTGACAAGCACAGGGGGCATCTGACCACAGGAACTGACAAGGTTCTCCCAGTTTTCATTGAGTAGATGTGCTCAAAGGCGGTGGAGAGACAAAGCTGTTGTGTGCTGTGTTTCCAGGCTAGCCAGTTCTACTTGCCACTGGCAATCAAGTGACTGGCAAAATGCAAGGCTGCACTAAATTATTCTCACTGGGGTAAACCCAGAATTTCTTCAAGGTTGATTTAGAAATGATTGTTAACGAGCAGGTATAAATCTAGTCCAAGGGCCAACTTGTAAAGCAAATCCTGATATAAGCCAGGACTATCTTGGGTCAGTGGGTGCTGGATGAGGTAGCCTGTTGTAACAACTCAACCTGCTAGTGATCCTGTGGCTTTGTAATATATGCAGCTATTGGGCGGCACTTTAAACATCCAGGGAATTCAGACTACATACACACAAAGGGAGCGTCCGAGAGCCAATAACACACTGGAGATAGGTTTGTATAGACAAGGCCACAACCTTATTTGTCCATTGGTTACAGTTATAAAGCAGGGTTGCATGGCATAGGGCAAGGATCACGTGATTGGTCAGCACACCTGCTGGATAATTATCCCTCTCCAGCCTGCTGGCTGGGTAAACCATAAGGGAGTTAACGAGCACCAGGGGTCCATCCTGGTGCAGGATGTTCTGGGAAGGTGGGTGATGGCCAACCTTCGAGCCCTGAGCTGGGGCCATGGGCTTTAGGGTGGTTCCTACCCAAGACCCCTTATGGGGTTCCCCCTAGATACTGTTGCCCTTCACTTGCCAACCAAAGTTGTGACAAAGAAAATTACATCAAACTATCGGATCACTGAGGGAGGCAAAACCTCACCACAAGAAGCGTAATTGATGAGGAGAGTAAAATTCCTTCCTAGCCCTGTGACCTAGCAACTGAAAAATACCTATAGCAAGACAACCAAATGTGGGAGAGACGGAAGCAACTGCGCACACAGAGCTGGTCAAGGGCAGTTTTTACAGCCCCAGTGTAGCCCAGAGAGCAAAAGTTTCCTGTCAGGTCCACGCTGAGGCTTCGCCCCCTACCAGTCCATGGGGCTGGGCTGGCGCCTGCGGAGAACAATTGAGAATCGCCACTCGTGACTCCAGGAGGCAGCAAGTCTCTCTTCCCTACACCAGCCTTGTAAGTGTGCCCACTACTAAGAACAGTGAGACTGGATTTTGGGGGACATTTATCTACCTGCTTCCTCAGCTGTCAACGTTCTTCCCCTTCATGGTATCCCTTGTAATTTCTTCCCACCATTTTATTGATTGGATCCGAGTATTGAGTTTTTTGTATAGATAAGTACTTTTCTCCAGCCATTCCAACATTAAATAAGCCGCACACTCCTAAGCTGTTCTCCTGGACTACCATAGTTCTTTCGTGGTGCAATCTAAACTTTGGCTTCCAATTGCATATACAGTAGGGCCCCACTTATACTGCGGGTTAGGGACCAGGCCCCCGCCGTAAAGCGGAAATCACCGTAAAGCTGAACCTATTGACTATAATGGGCCGCGTCGCGCTAAAATGACGCCAAAATGTTGCAAAAGAGCAAAAATCGGCTTTAAAATGGAAAACAAAAGCCACCGCGTTAGCGGAACGCCGGGAAGCGAAGCGCCAGGAAGCCGGGCCCTACTGTAGTACTCCATTGTGCATCTCATGCCTGAAGCCATTGTACTTACATTCCTACAAACTAAGACAAAAAATGATGTGTATGACAATATAGTAGTGATAAAAAGTTTTAAAAACCATCAGTATTTGTAATTTTGGCCCTTTTATGTGTGCTAGAAAAACAGAAGTTTGGTCCTTGTTTTTACACTGTATTTTCTTTTTGTAGGATCATGGATTTTCCAGGGCACTTTGAACAAATTTTTCAGCAGTTGAACTATCAGAGGCTTCATGGTCAGCTGTGCGACTGTGTCATTGTGGTGGGGAACAGGCACTTCAAAGCACACCGTTCAGTCTTGGCAGCATGCAGCACGCACTTCCGAGCTCTTTTCACTGTAGCAGAAGGAGATCAGACTATGAACATGATCCAGTTGGACAGTGAGGTAGTGACAGCTGAAGCCTTTGCTGCTCTCATTGACATGATGTACACTTCCACACTCATGCTTGGAGAGAGCAATGTTATGGATGTGTTGCTAGCAGCTTCTCACCTCCATTTGAACTCTGTGGTAAAAGCCTGCAAACACTACCTTACTACAAGAACACTACCAATGTCTCCACCAAATGATAGAGTTCAAGAGCAGAATGCACGCATGCAGCGGTCTTTTATGCTTCAGCAGCTTGGGTTGAGTATAGTGAGTTCTGCATTAAATTCCACCCAAAACACAGAAGAACAAACAAATTCTATGAGCTCATCAATCAGAAGTAACATAGAGCAACGGAGTGCTTTTCCAATAAGACGTCTCCATAAACGTAAACAGTCTTCTGAAGAAAGGGCGAGACAGCGTATTAGGCCTTCCATAGATGATTCTATCATGTCAGATGTTACTCCAGAGAATGCTCAGACTGTGGTTCATTCACGAGATGAATTTTTTTCTCCAGACTCATTGAAAATTGTAGACAATTCTAAGCCTGATGGTGTAACGGACAACCAGGAAGATAATACTATTATGTTTGACCAGTCTTTTGGTGCCCAAGAAGATGCCCAAGTGCCAAGCCAATCAGACAACAGTGGGGGAAATATTTCTCAAATGTCTATGGCATCACAGGCAACTCAAGCCGAAACTAGCTTTGATCAGGAAACCACTTCTCAAAAAAACAACTTTCAGTGTGAGAATCCTGAGGTTGGTCTAAATGAAAAAGAACACATGAGGGTAGTGGTGAAATCTGAGCCTTTGAGTTCCCCAGAGCCCCAGGATGAAGTGAGTGATGTGACTTCCCAAGCAGAAGGAAGTGAGTCTGTTGAGGTAGAAGGAGGAGGAGCCAGTGCTGAAAAGATAGAATTGAGCCCCGAAAGTAGCGACCGTAGCTTTTCTGACCCACAGTCTAGTACTGACAGAGTGGGAGATATCCATATCATGGAAGTAGGAAGTAACCTGGAACACAAGTCTACCTTCAGTATTTCAAATTTTTTGAATAAGAGTAGAGCCAGCAGTTTTGGTGCTGGCCATAGTAACGAGGACAACATTCCAAATACAACCAGTGACTGCAGAATGGATGGTGATGCCTCTTATTTAATTAGCCCAGAATCTGGGCCTGCGAATGGTCATTCCTCTGCTACTGTGTCTCATGTAGAGAATCCATTCAACGAGAGCACTGACTCTCATTTTGTCAGGCCTATGCAAGATGTAATGGGTCTTCCTTGCGTACAGACTTCCGGCTACCGGGCGGCAGAACAGTTTGGTATGGACTTCCCAAGATCTGGCTTGGGATTGCATTCTTTATCAAGGGCAGTCATGAGCTCGAGAGGCGGTGCCAACAGCTTTCCTGGGTATCGTCGCATAGCTCCCAAAATGCCTGTTGTGACCTCTGTTCGGAGTTCTCAGATTCCGGACAATGCCCCTAATTCTCAGCTGCTGATGAATGGGGCTACTTCCTCTTTTGAAAATGGGCATTCTTCCCAACCTGGCCCACCACAGCTGACCAGAGCATCTGCTGATGTTCTTTCAAAATGTAAGAAAGCCTTATCTGAACACAATGTCTTGGTAGTAGAAGGTGCTCGTAAGTATGCCTGCAAAATCTGCTGCAAGACTTTTCTGACTTTAACAGACTGCAAGAAGCACATCCGTGTGCATACGGGGGAGAAGCCGTATGCCTGCTTAAAATGTGGCAAGAGGTTTAGTCAGTCAAGCCATTTGTATAAACATTCCAAAACGACTTGCCTACGCTGGCAAAGCAGCAATCTACCCAGCACTTTGCTCTAACTCTTTCCCTCCGTTCCCATGACGCCAATACAGGTTTTAATAATGCATGGAACACAAGAGGCGGACACTTGCAGTGTGATTGTGCCCCACACACAAAAAAAGGCTTAATTCTTTTTAATACTTGTACCAAACCTACCTCACAGGGGTGTTGTGAGGACTAAACAACTTTTTAAAGCGCTTTGAAATTCTCCAGCTCTGTCACTAGTAGTTCTAAGGCTGCAGTCTTAAGCACATTTGGGAGTAAGCCCTATTGAATTCTGTGGGATTTACTCCCAAGTAAACATGCTTAGGATTGGTCTGCACATGTTCTATATTGATTCAATCCTTAGTATCATTAGTTCTTTGACTAGGTGAAGGGTTGAAAGAAGAAATGTGTAGCTAGCTCATAACTAGCACATTTCAATAATAAGAAGCTGAAGTGCAAACTTTTTAATGATTTTTTTTAAAAAAATGATGTGAAAGCATTTATCTGTAAAATAGGTTGCTACATGGAGTGTGTGAACAACATTACTAAAGAGCTCTTTATTGTAAGATTGCTTATCTTGAAGAGAAATTACCTTTGCACCTCAAAGTGCTTTTGGAGTGTGTTATAGAGTAACATAGTTTTAGGGGGTCTGAATGTATTTTTGGTTGTTTTGCAGTAACATACACTGTGTAATGAAGGTGCTTACCTTGAGTCCAATGCAAGTAACTTTTAGACTGTCTGATATATGTATGAGTGTATATACTTTTGAATACAGCAAAATCTAGATGTTTCATAGTTTTCTTTTTGTAAAATCTTGTACTGAAAAGTGAAGTGTGTTTGTGTTATGCTTGGTAGTGTTTCTAATCAATTTGTATTTCATGTGTTAAACTCAACATTAAGTCTTAAATGATCTGTCTACTGTAGTTATTTCAAAGGGAATTCTTGTTAAGTCTTTTCACAGTTGAAGATTGCCTTTTCAAGCACTGCTGTTCAGTCTCATCTGAATTTATGGTGCTGACTATTTTGAGATTTTTTCCCTTTAATATGCATTTTTATATGTATTAAAATGTAAGAATCAATTCTTATGGGGGAGTATAGACACAATTTTATGAAAGCATGTTTCCTCCCTGCATTGGGAATACCTGTTCAGCAAATGTGTGTAATCTTAAGTTACAGGGTTGTATTCAGTGTAGCATTAAGGTGATTGTTTGGGCTTTCTGTTTGCTCAATGGAACCATCTCTTCCCCCGTGTGCTGTTCTGGGGATTCTCCCGACCTTCTGGAGCAGATTTGGGAATGGGAGGAGAAGTCCCAGTCCGCTAAGAGGAATCCGCACTATGATTTAATGAATATATTCCACAGTGATTTTTTTAAACTTCTTCTATACCTCTGTACTTAATGTTGTTTGTCTTTTAAAAAATTAAGATGCAGATGCTCTGAAGTTCTTATTCTTGTTTTAGTTCTGTGCCTGATCAAGACCAGAAAAGACACATCTATACTCTAATGCATTAAGGGATTTCATGGTAAAGCCTTTGGCGGCAGTTAGCTAAGCTTCTGTGGTATCATGGAATGTTCATCGTTAAGGCTATTGGCAACAGAACACTCGCAGTTCTGCTTCTGAGAGTGGGGAAGTTGTCATTCTGGCTGGGATTAAAACTGCATCGAGGCCTTAGGGACAGAAGAAGCTACTTGGGATAGTGAAAGGGGCCAAAAGCAGAATAAGAACCTATGATCATTAGAAATTTGTTTCCTTACGTTTAAGGAAATATAAGTGGCAAGAAAGGGCAGGATAAGATACCATCGAGCCTTTCATCTGAATAATTTGTAGATCTGTTAAAATTTGGAAGGCCTCTGCCTTTTAAAATGCCCGTGTCAAGGCAAGAGATCCCCACTTAAGTACGTATATGATCAAATAACTTCCTGAAGCAGAGGCCAGTATAAACAAAGGGGAGGGGGATCTCATTATTTTAAATTTGCTGTTTTCTGTCTTGTTTCATTCAAGATTTGGAATACTGTGTTTAAAAATAGATGTGAACTGGAACCTTTTGCTACAACACAGAAAAGTTTGCCACAGCAGCTGTTAGTCTTTTATTTGAAAGACAATTTGCACCAATTAATATCCATTGGGAGCAAAAAGTAAAAAATCCACCAAGGTTTAAGACAGTTTATACTAGTTTGCATACACACCATCAAAACTGTTCCAGTCTTGCTTCTCACAGTTTGAGTTCACTTGGCATGCTTTCTCCTTTCAATCCAGCCAGAAGATTGTTGGCAGCCAACACTGACATGGTATTCCTTGTTGCATAGGTGGCGCTTCCAATATGAGGCAAAATTACTGCTCAAGACACCAAAGGGAGTGGGGGAGTAATCTTAGGAAACAAGCCAATATTGTTTTTATCTTTTTGTAATCTGTTCCGTTAATATATTTTGTTACCATGTTCTACTTGCTGAAGACATTTGCTCAGGCCAACATGCCCCCTCTTTATTCAATTGCTAGGGCTTCCTCTGTTAGATCAATGTTTAAAGATAACTTTTTTTTTTTGCAGGCTAAAGCAGTGTATGCCAATCTAATTACAGTCCGAAGATATTTGCCTTATGCAGAGGAGCAGGAGTGGTACATTCTAAGAATGCCACTTGGGCCAGAGCTGTTTCCATTTTGTCTCTTGTTTTGCCTGTGCACATACAGGAACACCCTGATTTACGTACCTTTGTTTAACGGACCCTCATGATAATGGACATGCTCCATACGCCACCATACCCCACTTAACATACGCGCTGCAATTACGGACACTTAATGGCATGACGCCGCTGCCATCTAGTGGCGATTGCAGTGCAGTACATGCATAGATAATTGCTTCACTAAGTACATTTTCACTTTACATACACGCTCCGGTCCCATTACGTATGTTAATGTGGGGTATTCCTGTACTTAGGTTAGGGTTGTGTAATTGGGGAGAGGGAGCACAGAAATGCTACAGAATGGATATAGTGACATAGATTTCTTTAATAACAACTTCAAATTAAAACATTTTCTAGCCTTATGGTTGCATAGATGTGCTTTGACACATTTCTGTAACAAAAATCCTCCACTTGCTATTGACCGTTGCCAGCTCAGTGCAGTAAGACTGAGCAGCATATGTTCACTCATGAAAGGCACACATTAATTCCCTAGGAGGAGACTGCAAAAATACCTATATACAAATTAAGTCAGCTTACCACAGTTCTTGAGGGAAAGAAGTGGATTATCAGCGGGCAGAGGTTCTGGGGTTGTAACATCGAGACCAGCAGCTGCAATGCAGCCATTCACTAAAGCTTCATAGAGGTCATCTTGATTGACTACAGCACCCCTGATAGAACAAAGGGGAAAGCAGGATGATGTATTATGATACTTGATGGCTGGCATGTTGCAGATATAGATTCCACATGAGTATTCAACAAGCTGCTGAAAGAGGAACTATTGATTTTATCATCTTGTGGATTTTCTTGACAGCTTAACATTACCACACAGTTTATGCCTTTCCTGAACAGCACAGTTACTGCTTTGCTGGTCTACATTCCCTGCTCCGGTGGTATAGGAAAACCATGTGGGAAAGACAGTATCCTCAAATCAGGGCTCGTAGCACTGACATAGAAATTAATACCATAGATAGAACTTTCATTACACTTTAGATACAACAGTTTCCACTTGAGTCGATTCACACATCTGCCATTCATAAAATGTAAAGAAATACTTCCATGTATGAAAAAAAATTGGTTTGGTTTTAAGTTATGTACTGCAAGTCATATAGGTGCTATGACTCCATTCCAAAAGCACACAAAGAGGTAAAACAAAGCATGCTGTGCCAGTTCCACTGACCTCCAGAAATGTGAAGCACCAACACAAAACTATGTGTGCAATTCTCAATGTCATAAGCCACACAAATTGGGTAACTTGAATGGAGAAGAAGTAACAGCCTGTTGGAACTATTTGGTTAATATTTAATCAATTTCCCTTTTTCATCATGAGGGATGAAACTGATTTACGTTTTAACCAACAGTACTTTGAAATACATTACTAGAAGCTGAGTCCTGGTAGCACAGCTATGGGAGATAGCAGGGAAGGGAATCACCAAGACAGTTATGTGCTTTGAACGCGTATTCTATCTTGGCTGGTGTTGCTGATTTAGAAGGGGTGTTAAAATGAGATAGGTATGGCGTATAGATAGCTAAGGGAGCATGACTATGAAGGAAGTCTAACACATTTATTGCACAATAAATGGATTGTGGGGGAAGGCTCTTATTTAAAATTGGGAGGGAGAATAATTTGTGCATTCTGTATTTATTTTACTCATCATAGACAAGGGTATGTTACAGATCCAGGCTCACACGGATCTATACTCATGTTATTTCAGTCATGCTATGCTTAAGAGCTTAAAACTTTCTTGGGAAAAACAGCTCTGAATCTCAGCCTCTGCTCTCTTTAAAACTCTGGCTCACAACTGTTTTTACCTGCTTGTGTTGATGAATACAGATGTTTTCTTCATCTTGGAAAAGAAGTCCCGATTACACATCCCTTGGGTGTCGGGTGTCAGGGAACAAGTCACGATGACAAAGTCAGATTCTTCTGCTAGCCTGGTAAGTGGCACTAGAGAGAGAGAGAGAAGTCACTAAGGTAGAAGCTTACCTACTTTCACTAGCTTTTCCTATTATCAAGACAGCAAGAGAGCTTCCAGATGAAGTCATGAGGGCAGGGGTGATAAAAGCATGCTGGGGCCTACCCTGATTATGCTTTTGGCACTCCTTGACCCCTTTAGTGGCATTTGTAAGAACCAAGGCAAACTGGCAAGGAGAGGGATTGACATATTTCTGTTTACACAGTATACTGTTCTCCATAAGACGGATTATGTGCAGTGATGCAAGTATATCCCAAAGTTCCGTGCTTTTAAAAGGATTTTAAGAGAGCTTTGTTCAGAGCTTTAAATTGCTCTGAATCAAAAGGGCTATTCAATTTGTACTGAACTTTGCATGATGGGATAACTGACTTTCTACAACAAGCATGTTTTAAGGTGCCTGCAGCCACCAAGTTTGCTCAACACTGACTCTTTGTGGTACCATGACTTGTGGTAGCATTCTACTAGTACAACAGTGTGTCTCATCTCAAACAGCATGTCTTAAAGACCGATGCTCTTTAGGAGAAAATTATTCTTCTCTAAGGTAGATCAAGGTTAATGGGGCATAATTAGGTCCCTGTTTTGGTCATAGTAGCATGACCAAATTACTTAGGGGAATGGATGCATATTCCTTCCTTTAAACTACAGCCAATGAGAATAGGAATGAAAGAACTTTCAAGATTGGTTAAACTGAAATAATAGTTTTTACATGCAGAGATTTAGTGAATCCCTCCAGTTTTCAACCAATATAACAAAGTTTCATATTACATTAAATCGGGAAATATGAAATAAGACTTGCTCTTACTGGTTGAAAACCAGTTTTTCCTCATTAAGGTTGCTTACATTTCAGCTTTCTACTCTGCATCACTAGGGGAGAAAAAAGATAGCATTTAACATACATGAAGAAACTCTGGTAATTATACAGCCACAAGAGTAGCTGTATACTATAGTCAGCATGGATTTTTCACATTCTGCAGTGTTAAATTGAAAATACCCCCATGCCATTCTGATCCTTCCCATAAGCTCATTTCAAAACAAAACTTTACAAAATGTATAGTCCTGAACTCAGAAACGCTTGCTTAACCCTCTAAATTTTCATGGTGATACACAAAATAGTCAGAATCGAGAGTTCAAAGTATAAAAAGAGGCAAAACATCCCTTTTGGACTTTTTTCTGTCAGAGTTCCCATAATCTGTTGAAATTCATTAAAAATCAGGCATGTTCACAGAGTGCCTGTAATCCTATTACTGACCTTACCCCATACTCTGACCTTTATCTTCTGCAGTTTAAAAGTTTAAAAAATGCCTGGCTGATTTTTAATTAATTTAAGAAATTTTGGCTTGAACTCAATGATAATGTCGGGCATGCTCTGTAAGAACTAACTGTCAGTGCTCTAAAAGCCAGACTCACAGCTGCTGGACTTGCCTAATCGGGGCCACACCAACACCAGACTTTGATTTCACATGAGATAATCTTGGCTTTCCCTAGAGAATCCTGGGAAGTGTAGTTTGTGAAGGGTGCTGAGAGGAGAGTCCTATTCCCCCTGACAGAGCTCCAGTGGCCAGAGTGGTTTAACAGTCAGCTGCTCTGATTGAAGCTCTGTGAGTGCAACAGGGCATCTCCTAGCAACTCTCAGGACTCTTCACTGACTACACTTCCCAGAATTCTTTGGGAGAAGCCATGACTGCCTAAAGTGAAATAACAGTCTGGTGTGGATGTGGCCAGGGACAGCTTTGGTTTAAATTTGGGTGGGAGGCTACATGTGCCTGCTGTAAAACAAAAAGGTGGGGGAAACCCTGAAAAAATGATATTGTTCACAATGTTTTCCTTTTGGAAAGGAAAGGGGGTTCCCCTCTGCCCAGTCCCCACCCACCCAATCTTCTCCCCATCCTGCCCTCCTCCTCCCCACCCCTCCCCCAGGTCAGTTTCACCTATCCTAAGCATTACTGCACAGGAGTAAATCCCACTGAACTCAAAAACCATGCAAATGATCAAATCTGCCCTCCCCTCCTTTCTCCTATCCCCTCCCTCTTGCCCCTTCCCTATCCTGTCCTTCACCCCTCCCATCCCCTCCCAATGCCCTCCTCTTCCTCCCCCTGCCCCCCATGGTCAGTTTTACCTATCCTAGGGCTACGACCTGGGACACCAGGATTCAAATTCCCACACAGCTATGAAGCTCACTGGGTGACCTTCGGCCAGTCCCCACCTCTCATCCTTAGAGGAAGGCAATGGTAAACCACCTCTGAATACCGCTTACCATGAAAACCCTATTCATAGGTTCGCCATAAGTCGGAATCGACTTGAAGGCATTTCATTTTCAAGCATGATTGCACAGGAATAAATCCCATTGAACTCAGTAAGTATGCAAATGATCAAACCTGCCTTCCCCTGCTTCCCATTACCTCCTTTTACCCCTTCCCTCCCCCTCCACCCCCCTTCCAATCCCCTCCTTCCCCCTCCCACTCCTTCTGCTCCCCTCTTCCCCCTTCTTCCTTCCCTCTACTCTCCCCTCCTCCTCCTCCTCCTCCATAGTCAGTGCAGTGTTACCTATCCTAGCCATGGTTGCATGGGAGTAAATCCCACTGAACTCAATAAGCATGCAAATTATCAAACCTACCCTCCTCCTCCCCGCTCTCATCCCCCTCCTCCCCGCTCCCTTCCCCTGTGGTCAGTTTCACCTATCCTAAGCATGACTGCAAAGGAGTAAATCCCACTGAACTCAATAAGCATGCAAATGATCAATCCATTGTCAGCAAATTTGCACAGGATCCCATTTCTCCCAGATTAAAAAGAGAAAATTGCTAATAGGCAAAAAGCCTTGCAGTTTATGAACGTACCTATAGCCACCAGATATTTCTATCAAACTGTAAAAAGCAGGGGAATTGGGTGGCTATAGTGAATGCACCAGGGGAGCAGGAGACCTGACCTCTCTGAGATATTGGACTGCCCTACAAATTTGTCAAAATGCAAACACAGTTTGGGTTGGCCTTTCACAGTCCAATCCACTTCCTGTGTAGCTTTGAAGAATTTGGTAACGTGCCTCTGAGCATATGGTGAGTGGTGGCAACACCTGATCTTGTTTTAGCAGGGAGGAAGCAACAATATTAAAACAGTTGATATGTTCAGATGGTCACTTTAAATATGTTTGATTTACTTTGCAGTTTTAGTGAAGTTTCCTATAGTAAATTCTTTTCTTTTTTTTTTTGCTTCTGTTTCTGTTAATATGTGAAGTACAGCAACACTTTGCAACACTAAAAAAAAGGCTCCAAAAACAATTGTGGACAGTTCTGCAGAATAGTTTCCAATGAATATCAGTTTGCACAAGATAAAACAATGGGAGGTGAAATATATTCTAGCAAAATTCTAGGTGTGCTCTATGTTTTTAATTGACCATGCCCACCTTTCCTTGAGTAGTTTAAGCATAGCAGGCTGAAAACATGCATCTTGGGCAGGCCAAGTTTGTTTTTTCCAACAGCTAGAGTCATTGCTTAAGTAACAACATATTGTAACCAGTCTGATTTTACATCAAACTTCAATTTCAGATTCAATTGTTAATGTGCCCAAAATAGAAATAGAGCATAACCTCCAGTTTGAAACACAAAAGACTATCTTCACCATCAGATGATGTTGACCAATAAAAAGGCTTTGAAATTAATAAAAATAAATTTGACACAGATTTCTAGGATGAATAATGAGAGAAATACAATTTTCTAAGTTAGATTCTCTGTAGAAACAGTAGTAACACAGAAAAGAAGCAAAATAACACCAACAAACATACAAAAATGTAATTCTCTTGGAGATGGCAGGTGATGCCACCACCCACCATATGCTCAGAGGCACGTTACCAAATTATTCCAAGCTACACAGCAAGTGGATTGGACTGTGAAAGACCAACCCAAATTGTGCTTGCATTTTGACAAATTTGTAGGGCAGTCCAATATCTCAGAGAGGAGTTCAGCTCTCCTGCTCCCCTGGTGCATTCACTATAGCTGCCCAATTTCCCTGCTTTTTAAAGTTTGGTAGAAATATTTGTTGGCTATAGGTACATTCTTAAACCGCAAGGTTTTTTGCCTATTAGTGAATATGACTAAAGATATAATTCTCACCAAACTCAGCTTTCAGTTCCACAGCAGCTTCTGATTTGGGGTGACGTCCTGCACACAAAAACTTCTTGACTCCAAATGGTTTCAGACGATTTGCTACAGCCTGTCCTAGAAACAGGAGGAAGCAAAGGCCATCATATCACTCACTAGTCAAGAGAGAGAAGCAGGGCTTCTGAAGGCACTATCAACACTTCACAGATGCATGAAGAGTGCAAAATCACAAAGAGGAGTGAATGAGTGACAAAATCAAAAACTGTAGCTCTTTGGGGGGGTGGATATTTGTTTAAGTCAATCAATAGTAGAAAGTCCAACTTGCTCTAGAGTTGTGATAAGGTGAAGGGAATATGTTTCAGAACTGACAGTATGAGCCTAATCTCAGATGCTAAATTCTGCAAAGATTATACAGTTAGATGTCTCCACACAGATATAGCAGCTACTTGGTAGGGGATGTCGATTTGGGCTTGGATGCATACATGAAGCTTCCTACCCACCTTGCAGAGTTGTTGTGAAGGTAAAACCGGCTGTGAGCACCATGATGGAAGGGTAGAGTGAAAATGAATAACACACCTTACCTATTCTTCCTAGCCCTATAATCCCAACAGTGCTGCCAGAAAGCCCATAGCCACACATCCAGAGAGGCTTCCATGTGGTCCAGCCACCGCTGCAAAAAGGAACCAAAATTACAAAGGGACACTAGATAAGTGACACCAGAGATTCAGCCCCAGAGTTTAGCAGACAAGCATGAATGCAGTTGCAAGAAAAAGTTGCATTAAACAGGCTCTTAGCTAAAAGCCTAGAAATGAACAGCCATAAACAACAACCCACAGCAGCTGTTAACATGCCATGCACAGAATTATTTCAGGGCCAGTCAAGCTCTCTCCTCACCCTATATAAATTGGGTGGGACTGTATGACTATCAAACAGGCACTGGAACCAGTATCTTCTATCTAAAATGATTAGTGATATATGCTAAACTGCCAGCTGGGCAGCCCCCATCTAACTATCAGGTTCAGTGAGATACACTTGGAGGCCTTGATAAATTTGCACCATCATGTCACCACAATATAATCAAAGCACAAAATCAAGCATTTATTCATTTGTAACTAAAAAGGTTCTACAACCAGAGTCCCCAGAGTGTACACATAGCATTATGATATACACCTCAAGAATGTTTTAAAAAACTTCACGTAGACTCTCAAAATCATTCTTAAAACAGCCCTGCAATATCGGTCACTATTATCATCACTCCTATTGCAGATGGGAAGGATGAGGATGAGAGGAAAGGGGGTTGCATGTGGCTATCTGCTGAGTTCATGGCAGAAGGAAGATTTCAGCCAGGGATTTCCTTCTTCGTAGTTCAGTGTCGGGGACCTGGTTCAGACACTAGCTGTGCTGGTACATCTGAATGTGGGCTGTACCATTTCAGGCTGCAAGTGGCTGGTTGGCTCCTCAATATAAATGATTTTCTGCACAAATTCCTAGTGCTACTACTATTGATTTATTAGATTTGTTAGTCACTTGCCACATAGAGGTCTCCAAGCAAAAACTAGACGTCATAGAAAAATAGTTTGAAAGTCCAAGGGATATTTGTCACCTTCACTCTGACATCTAGTTTTCAATGGGCATGGAACCCTTTTTTTTACAAAGGAACATTTAATCAGATGAACCTCTGCCCTGCACAATCCACAAATGGTTTTACAAGTGCATCCACAGTTTCTGTGAACCAAACACAGCACCTACTTTGCATGCGGAAGATCCGAGGTTCAGTCCCCAGCATCTTTAAGGCAGGGTGGCAGAGAACCCTGCCGGAAACCAGGGAGAACTGCTCCCATTCACTGTAGACGATATTGAGCTAAATGGACCAACAATCTGACTTCATGCAAGGCAGATTTCTATGTGCCATGGTTGCTCAAAACAGGAAGGCAAGCAGCTCCACATGTCACCAATACCCACCTCCCGTAACCTTTTTTCCATATGCTAAATGAGGCTGGAAGATAAAGTAGGACACCACCACCACCACCACCAAGCTCAAATCAGTGTGGTATGGCAGCCCCATCAACACACACTTCTGAACCAAATTTCACACACTCACTTCTTCACATGCTCCACCGATTCAGGCAGCCTACGAGATGTTGCTAGGAGCAAAGCTACAGTGAGCTCAGCGGTGGCATCTGTCAGAATGTCTGGTGTGTACCCCACACGGATCCCCCTAGAATTTAAAAGAGGCAGTCAGATTCTTCTGTGTTTTGATCCACAAGGCACTCATTTATTACCTTTATGTTACTCATTGTTTCTCCAATGCAGGTATCTCTACGACAGAGATGGCCTGAAGTGACAATTGTAGGGTGAATAGGCCAGATTGGCAACCTCCGCCCCCCTCCCAGAAGAAAAAAGAGAGGGGTGAAAACAATCTGGCCAATAAAATAATCTATCTGTCCGCAAACTTATCCATGGAGCATCAGCATCAGTTTATCTTGTATATGATGAAACAGGGAGGGAGAAGCTCTATGACCTAGTGAGTGACCTCTCCCCAAATAGGCCACTGTAAGGTAAACAGGATGACATAAGGATTTGTTTATTTCTACCCTGCCTTTGACAGAAGAGGACTCCCCAAGATGGCTTGACATACCATAATAAAGTAGCATCAAATCAATTTAAAACCATTATGTTAGAACCACCAATCAGGGACCACATAAGTCAAACAACAGTTTGCACTAACCATAGTTAACAGCCCAAATGTGCTTATCTATTGTCAGTTTCCATCCTCTCTCAGCACTTCGTAAGTTCACTCCTGTTCTCCATTGTGCAGCAGCCTCTGAAGGCAGAGTTATGGATGTAACTATAGTTTGCCAAGTCAGAATTCAAGGCCAGCCACAATTAGCATAAACTGTCGTTTGCAAACCCATTTCATACCATAGTTTCTAAGTCTGGCTTACTAGCCAATCACAAACCAAGACTTGTCAGTTCAGACATTACCCCAAAACATGATCAAGAACAAAAGAGACCTGCTGGAAGAGATCCAAGGTCTTTCTAGACCAGCATCCTGTTCTCAGAGTAGCCAACCAAAGCCCGCAAACAAGACCATGAGCGCAACAGCATTCTCCCCAGTTGTGCTCCCCCAACAACTGGCATTCAGAGGCATGCTGGTATATTAGTAGCCCCCGATAGCCTTACCCTCCAGGAATTTGCCCAACCCCCTTTTAAAACCATCCATGTTGAGGGCCAGCTCTACATCTTGTGGTAGCAAATTCCAGAGATTAACTATATGCTGCGTTCAATTTTCTTAACTATGGTTTGGCATGATACCTGAACTGAGCGAGTAAGAGGGCGCACACAAACGTCAAGCTAACAGTATCACCCGCTAACTAGCTCCCTCCAACAAGTGTGTGTGTGTGCATACACACATACACAGATATACATATATGCGGAAGGATGTTTTCACCAGCCTACTAAAAGTCAGAAGGAGTTTCTTTGACAGGGAGTTCCACAGCAAAAGAGCCATTGCTCAAAAGGCTGCAATTCCTGTCGCTACCTTTTGAGCCCCAATCCACTTGAAGCAGAGCCCTAATCTGATAATCTACAGATATAGAGAGATTGATTTAGGATCTTGCATTCTGTTAAGGAATGAGGCCTGAACAACATGATATATGCAAAGGCATGTATTCAAAACATGATATATGCGAAGGCATGTATTCTAGGGAAAAGCTACTCTGGCAAGGGGCAATTTTCACCAGAGAAGGCACTGGGGGAGCAGATGGGGAGTTATATGGGGCTCGAGTGCTTGATGGTTCCATTGCAAAGCTCCTTTTCTCCCTGTAAGATGTAGTCTGGCCCCAAGAACCACCCTTACAAAGATGCAAGTCTTACCGTTTTTTTATTTCAGCAATGGCAAGATGGTCATATCCCACAGACAATGTACTGATTACTTTAAGGGTTGGTCCTGCAAATATGAAGATCACAAATTCAGAACAAAAATTCATTAAGAGGAAAACAACTAGCTGGCATAGAAAGGCAGCCAAGAGCTCTTATGTGCCTCTACTCAAATATCTAGGCTGCTACCAGCTCCTAGAAGTTTTAAAAATGAAAGAGCTTGGCAACAATAGACTTGCCAAGGTGTCTGTCTGGTCACTAACAAAATGAACAGAAATGAGGAAGACTATTTGATACGGTTGTGCTTAAAAAGAAAGAAAATTAATCTGTGTGATCAAGCAACCAGTGGAGGCTGGTCCCCTGGGACTAGTGGAGCACTGCCCCACCACCTGCAGTCTGTCCCCAGCCAGCCTGCACCTGCCTGCCTTCTTATTTACCACAGCAAGATACCTGGCACTGTACCTTCCTCCTCCTTTGCCCTTGTAGAACTCAGCAGGGAGGAGGAAGAGGAGGACAAAACTAGAATTCGTTGGCTCCGCCTATCATTCCCACTGGCTTCACCTACTGTATGGGCTCCCTGCCTTCTACCCTACCAGTCCAAATGGGCACCAGCCATTACTGCATGCAACAAAAGCTTCCATTGCAGGTTGAAATTCACACCCCCAAATTAATCAGTAAAGTGGTAAGTAACATTCTGGAATGGCCCACTCCCATTTGGGACCCACAGATACCTCCATCCTTCTGATGGATGAAAAAGAAACTTAAGATAGCTTCATTTTCAAAGCTAGCAAACACTAAACCTACAGTAATGTACTGCAATATGTAAATGTCCATGCATGCATGCATGCATGCATTTCCCGCCCTTCCTCCCAGTAGGAGCCCAGGGCAGCAATTTAAATTGAATTTAAATTGATTAAATTAAATTGATTAATCAGTCACTTTAAAGCCAAACACTTAACTGATCAATTAAAAATATTTAATCAAGAGTGCAACTAATCATACTTTCTCTTACATGGCTGAAATCTGCATGGGCCAATTGACAAGAAGATTGTATTTGCCAAATGTGCCACAGCATCACGTTTAAGATGCCAGATATCCAGAGTATGTGCCACAAAACTCTGCCATGCACTTCCTTTTCTAGTCACCATCCAATTCCCATCTTACACAAGTGTGTGTGTTTCTTTGGTGAATACTCAGCAGAAGAAGTTGCCCCATGCTGGGCTCATCCTTGGTAAGCTCTGGCTTTGTGACAGGAGTCCAATGCACGCTAGGGGATCTGGATCATGCCACCCATCCCAAGCCTGCCTGAAGCCCATGCACTGGATGCCAAACTTGAATGTTTTAGTTACTTTATTCATTTCTATACTACAAGCTCTTATAAAAAAATTATATCCATATAGCACACAAAATCTCAACTGAAACCAAAAATGTTAACAAACAAAAATCAAAGCAAAATACATTAAAGAAACAGAAGTATCAAATGGATCACCTGACAAGAAGATTACAAAAACAATAAATTATTTTCATAATGAGTTTTGCTGAAATAACCCAAGTGTTAAGCTGGCACCTAAAACACATTACAGACAGTGCCAGCTTGATTCCATTAGGCAGTAAGTTCCATACCCCGGTGCCATCGTACTAAATGCACAATTTCTCGTCAAGGGCAGTCTGACACTGCCAGGCACCATCACACATGCCTCAGATGGCAAAGATTGGGCAGGCATATAAGGACTACAGTGATCTTTTAAGTGTACTGGCCCCAGGGAGTTCACAGGGTTTTATATACTAACAGTAAGACCTCAAAGATAGCTCTGTAGCTTACTGGCAGCCAGTGCAGCTCCTTCAACACAGGTGTTACATGTTGTTGGTAGACAACACCCAATAGCAACAATAAGGGTATGGATGCACAGAGCCTAATACACACAAGCACAATCTGCACAACCATTACCCATCAGAATTGGATGGTTCAGATATCACAGATCATGCCTACAGAATTGGGTTCTGTGCGCATAGATCCAATTCAAACATTGTGGTCAATACATGGACACCAGGCAGGCTCAGGGCAGGAGCACTGAGAAATCCCAATCCCCTGGCCAGCACCATGTGTAGATAATCTGCACAGGGCTGGTATCCAAAGAGAAAGTTGCCCATCATTTGACTGCCATCTACTTCAGAGACAGATGAGAGTCATCCAAAGTGTGCTAGGCGCACTCTCTAGGAGTCAGAACAACCGCTGAGTCCTTCAAGTGAATAAAGGTCATCATCAAAAGACAATGCTTTCTTTATGTGTCTGGGCAGCATCGAACACAACTGAGGTGGAGAGGCTGGAGTTTCAAATCTCTAGTAAGCCTTCGACATGATGATATATGTTAATGTTTAATTACCAAGGGCAGAGTTTCTTTCTTTGCGGGGTGGGCAAAGAAGAAAGCACACATATATGAATGCAACATTAAAAAAGGGGATTTAACAACCCATATGGCTCAGACACAGACTGTTTGGCCGGATAATCCTGAGGAGCTGGATGCAAGCCTTCAGAGAGGAGGTGATAAGAAGAAGAATGAAGTTGGAGTGGAGGCCAATCCCAGGAATTTATTACAGCTTAGCCTCTTAGAATGAATTAGGCACTAACATCAGCCTCATGCAGATGCAGGACTATGGTGTATCTGCATCAATATCGGGGGAGTAGCCAGTAGCTTTGCTGGCCCAGATTGTCACATAAAGAGGCAAACAATAGACATATTACTATTTCTATAGCACCCTCTTACACCCTCCCGCTTCACCATTCCCACAGGTTGGAAGCCATTCCATTTAGCTCCTGCCCAAGGTCTCACCTGCTGCCTCCAGGACTTCCTTGTCGATCCGGTCAGACAAGAGACAGAGGAGCCCATCCTTGCCAGCTACCCCCGCTAGCAGCTCTGACTGTGGGATTGGTTCCTCTGAATCCCATTGCTGGACACTGCAGCTTCAGAGGAAGTAAGAAAGGCAGAATCAGACACAGCAGATCACACGGTAACACACTATGCTAAAGGCTGCAAAGCTGTAATCAGTTGAAATCTTTCAGTTTTGATTGGCAAAGGACAAGCTTGAATGAGTCAAACTTGAATGAACAGGACTGAGAGTTAAAGACACGTTGCTGAACTCTGAAGCTATATGGTTGCTGATGAGTTATTGTAATAGGGAATGAAAAGTAGGGATTAAACAGTATCACTCATTGTTAGAAGGAATGCTAACTTATAATTTAATGGAAACTATCTCACAACTCCTTTAATATTTCAAGAATGCAGAGATTGTGGAAATGTATTTATATTTCTACCAATTAAATGGTACAGCACTTCCCAATAGTTTCCAGTTGGTCACTGTGCCCACATGTTACCTCTGTAAGCGAGATACTGTGCCTACAAAGTCCTCATATGCCCACTTCAATGAGAAGGGTACTGTGCCCACATGCACCTGCTTCTGTCTGCCTCATAGAGAAACACTCGGCCCATGGGCTGTTGCTTTTGTTGCCTGCTTCAACACAGAGAGAGACGGAGAGGGAGACTGGCCATTGTGACTTCTGGCTGATCTTGCCTGGCTGAAGGACAGAGACTGGCCATTGTGACCTTCTGATGATGCTGCCTGGCTGAAGGGAGAGAGACTGGCCTAACCAATGTGTGGACACAGTGGCCACAGGTACATGTCTCATTGAAATGGGACATAGAAGCAAGAAGCAAAGGGAGGAGTAGAGTTGGCAGGTAGGCACCCAGTTGTTACGCAGCTTCTACTTGTGAGTATCCCAAGTAGGACTAGGGGTGTTAAGCTTTGGTACCAGTAGAGTTACTGCTAGACCTCTCCTGCCTATTACAAAGTCCAGTGAAGCATGAGGACCTCTCTCCTCTCCTGAGTGCTCTGGCACATGGGGTTGAAGATCTGGGGCAGGGGTGTCAAGTCACCGTGAGCTGTGGCAGGACACAGTGGCAAGGCTGCTCTCCCCTTCCTCAAATCCTCTGTGTGAGCCCAAGGACTTGGGGGAAGGAAAGCATCAGCAGTCAGCACAAATAATAGCTTAGATACTGATCACAGCAAGGTTTACAGTTGTCTGGTTTGTACAAATGATTAACCATTATAAAACTGTAACGGGGCTCCAGGCTAAGAGAACATGGCTAAGGCATTCGACAACATAGAACAACAGAGTTCTGTCTCAATGTACCTTTTCGTTACTGGTCAGTGCAAATTACATTTTAAACAAAGCTACTCCAAGATAACTTCCTGACAACCTGCAGCCAATTCCTGAGAGCCTGCCCTGCATCCGTTTTAATACAAATACTTCATATTTGGAGGCCGCACTAGGCTCAAATATTTAAAGCAGTCTTTCCCAACCTGGCGCCTTCCCATCTGCCCCAACCAGCACAGCTGATGGAAACTGTAGTCCAAAACATCTAGAGGGCACCAGGTTGGGGAAGGCTGATTTAGAGCACCTGGATTTCTTTCTTTTTCCCAGCCGCAAACTCAACAGACTACCACTGGTCTTGACACAGAGGTCCTGTTTTGCAGGGATGCAAAGGGATAGGAAACCCGTGGCTCCCCAGATGTTACTGGGCTTCAGCTCCCGTCATCCCTGGGGCTGATGGGAGTCGAGAGTCAAACAACGCCTGGCGGGGTACACAGTCTTTCTGCGCCTGGTCAAAGGTAGAGACAAGCCTACTTGCTTAGTAAGCCCCACAGAAAATTCACACACCATGCAATGAATTTCCCAAAAGTGCCAGAGAAAAACTGGGTGTGCATAATTGGAAACCCATGGGTGAGACACTTCTATCTATCTAAGCGCCAACTTCACTAAGACTTCTCCAGGGCGGAAAGAGCTCGCAAGCGTCGCCCGCAGTGTTCGCGTGCCCGGCAGCTGCAGGACAACCTTCCCAGGAGCAGAAACCGCGGAAGGGAAAGGCAACAGCCCCATTTTGTGACGGAGACAGAGCCTGCTCCTGTACTTGCACTAGCAGGGAGAGGAAGGGGACTCTCTCGCACCGCCCGCACGCTCTTCCATCAGCCCACTTACACGCCGCCCTGGCTCAAGACCGCCAGCCCCTCCGGGGGGATCCTTCGCGTCACAAACACCTTCATGAGTCGCTGCGCCGCCGCTCTCATTCGCCTCCCCGGCCGAAGTGCACAGGCGCCTCCGCACCGCCTGCCTTGCCGCAGCCCCTCCTTCCCGCCCCTTCACCCTTGGCCCGGCGCTCGACCGGGAAATAGGTTGCTCGGCAGCGCCTCCTTGTGCCATTTCTTTGTCAGGTTTAAAACTCGTCCTTGTCCCCATTCACTGTGCCCAGGACTTCTATGAAGTGTGAAAACTGGAGGAAGAAATATCAATAATTTAAGATATGCACACGATACCATACTACTAGCAGAAACCGATAATGATTTGAAAAGGAATGCTGATGGAAGTTAAAGAGGAAAGCACAAGAGCAGGACTACACCTGAACGTCAAGAAGACTAAAGTAATGACAACAGACGATTTATGTAACTTTACAGTTGACAACGAGGACATTGAACTTGTCAAGGATTATCAATACCTCGGCACAGTCATTAACCAAAATGGAGACAATAGTCAAGAAATTAGAAGAAGGCTAGGACTGGGGAGGGCAGCTATGAGAGAACTGGAAAAGGTCCTCAAATGCAAAGATGTATCACTGAACACCAAAGTCAGGATCATTCAGACCATGGTATTCCCAATCTCTATGTGTGGATGTGAAAGTGGAAAAGTGAAAAAGCGGATAAGAGAAAAATCAACTCATTTGAAATGTGGTGTTGGAGGAGAGCTTTGCACATACCATGGACTGTGAAAAAGACAAATAATTGGGTGTTAGAACAAATTAAACCAGAACTATCACTAGAAGCTAAAATGATGAAACTGAGGTTATCATACTTTGAACACATCATAAGAAGACATGATTCACTAGAAAAGACAATAATGCTGGGAAAAACAGAAGGGAGTAGAAAAAGAGGAAGGCCAAATAAGAGATGGATTGATTCCATAAAGAACTTAGAAGATCTGAACAGGGTGGTTCACGACAGATGCTATTAGAAGTCGCTGATTCATAGGGCCGCCATAAGTCGTAATCAACTTGAAGGCACATAACAACAACAATAGACAATAATCTTTGCGGTTTAAGAATGTACCTATAGCCAACAGATATTTCTATCAAACTTTTAAAAGAAGGGAAATTGGGCAGCTATAGTGAATGCACCAGGGGAGCAGGAGACCTGGCTTCCTCTCTGAGATATTGTGCTGCCCTACAAATTTGTCAGAATGCAAACACAATTTGGGTTGGTCTTTCACAGTCCAATCCACTTGCTGTGTAGCTTGGAATAATTTGGTAATGTGCCTCTGATCATAAATGCCTCTGAGTATTTAAAGTTTAATAGAAATATCTGTTGGCTATAAGTACATTCTTAAACTGTAAGCTTTTTTGCCTATTAGTGAATTTCTCTGCTTTTTAATCTGGGAGAAATGGGATCCTGTGCAAGTTTGCTGAGAATGGATCGATCCTTTGCATGCTTATGAGTTCAGTGGGATTTACTCCCTTGCAATCATGCTTAGGATAGGTGAAATTGACCACAGGGGATAGGAAGGGGATCAGGCAGAAGGGGGAGGAGGAGGGGATTGTGAGGGAATAGGTGAAACTGACCTGGGGGAGGGGGAGGGCAGGGAGGAGGAGGGCAGGGGGAGGGAGAGGGAGGAAGGGGGAGGAGATTGGGTGGGTGGGCACTGGGCAGAGGAGAAGCCCTTTTCCTTTCCAAAAGGAAAACATTGTGAACACTATCATTCTTTTTCAGGCTTTCCCCCACCTTTTTATTCTACAGCAGGCACATGTAGTCTCCCACCCAAATTTAAACCAAAGCTTTCCCTGGCCACATCCACACCAGGCCTTTATTTCACTTTTGACAGTCATGGCTTCTTCCAAAGAATCCTGGGAAGTGTAGTCAGTGAAGAGTCCTGAGAGTTGCTAGGAGATGCCCTGTTCCACTCACAGAGCTTCAATCAGAGCAGCTGACTGTTAAACCACTCTGGTCACTGGAGCTCTGTCTGGGAAATAGGAGTTTTCTCTCAGCACCCTTCACAAACTACACTTCCCAGAATTCTCCAGGAGAAGCTGTGACTGCCTAAAATGAAATAAAGGTCTGGTGTAGGTGTGGCCCAGTGATTAGCTAAACCAAGCAGCTGTGAGTCTGGCTTTTAGAACACTGACAGTTGGTTCTTCCGGAGCATGCCCAACATTATCATTTATACTATTGCTAAATTTCTTAAATGAATTAAAATCAGACAGGAATTTTTTAAACTTTTAAACTGCAGAAGATGAAGGTCAGAGTATGGGGCAAGGTCAGTAATATGATTACAGGTACTCTGTGAACATGGCTGATTTTTAATGAATTTCAACAGATTATGAGAACTCTGACAGAAAAAAGTCCCAAGGGGTCTGGTTTTTCTCTCTCTCTTTTTACACTTTGAACTCTCAATTCTCTCTGACTGTTTTGTGTATCACCATGAAAATTGAGAGCGTTGTTAAGCAAGCGTTTCTGACTTCAGGACTATAAGTTTTGTAAGGTTTTGTTTTGAAGTGAGCTTATGGGAAGGATCAGAATGGCATGGGGGGTATTTTCAATTTAACATTGCAAAATGCAAAAAAATCCATGCTGACTATAGTATACAGCCACTCTTGTGGCTGTATTATATATAATTCCTTACAACAAGCGACCATCACCACAGAAAGAAAGTTGTGAAGGAGCAACCTGCCCCAGATGAAATTCCATCTCATGGCTCCCAGAGATTGGTCTTGGATCCAGAAAACCCTTTCTTCCGCACAATTTTTAAAGGCGCCAAGAGGCCTATCCTGTTTTGCATCTGGCCACCCTACAGATGGGAGACTGGGTGATAATATTTAATGGGAGTTCCAGCTATCCTTCACTGGCCCCTGGAATCACCCCCTAACAGAGTAATGTACTAGGCACAGACACCAAAAAGCACAAACTAGCTCCCTAGCCAAAGACCCTCCATTAGGGCAGGTGGGGGGAAACCTTGGCCCTCCATATGTTGCTGAACTGCACCTTCCATAATCCCTGGCCATTGGCCATGCTTGTTGAGGAGTTCAGCAATATCTGAAGGGCCAAAGGTTCCCCACACCTGCTTTAGGGGCATTATTAAGTGGATAACAATACTAGTAAATAAATATATACATACTATTAATAGCTATTCACACAAACTACTTATGCACAGCATCTATTAGTAAAGTGCAGTGTCTTGACAGACCTCACTTCAGACACCACTTTACATCAAGAAGCAGGGAAGCTTCTTCAGCCAGAGGGCCACATACCCTCATAGCTAACCTTCCAGGGGCCACATGCCCAGCTAAACCTCATGAGGAAAATGTAAAAAGTGGGTGGATCTACCCCACGCTCCATCTTGCACACATAAGAAAAGAAATAAATAATGCCTTACACACATAAGAAAAGGCGAGTAAAAGATGACATTATGGAAATTTGTAAAATTCTGCATGGTACAGAGAAAGTGAATGGAGAAAAGATTTGCTCCCTCTCTCATAACGCTAGAACTTGTGGACATTTAATGAAACTGAATGCTGGAAGATTCGGGACAGACAAAAGAAAGCACTTCTTCACGGAGCACATAGTTTATTTATTTATTCATTTATTATTTGATTTATATTCTGCCCTTCCTCCCAGCAGGAGCCCATAGTTAAGCTATGGAGCTCACTCCGAGAGGCTGCAGTGATGGCCACCAACTTGGATGGCTTTAAAAGAGGATTAGACAAGTTCATGGAGAAGAAGGCTATCGAAGACTACTAGCCACGATGGCTGTGCTCTGCCTCCATAGGCGGAGGCAGTATGCTTCTGAATGCCAGTCGCTGGAAACTGCAGGAGGGGAAAGTGCTCTTGCACTCAGGTCTTGCTCACGGTGCGCTTCCTGCAGGCACCTGGTTGGCCACTGTGAGAACAGGATGCTGCACTAGATGGGCCACCGGCCTGATCCAGCAGGCTCTTCTTATGTTCTTATAACACCACACAACCATTCTCACGTATTACATTTCCTTCCCCCTACCTGAACATCATTGTGATAAATCAGTGCTCAAGAGAGAGCAAACAAATGGAATACCAAAGAGGGCTTGCTTTGCTCAACCAATAAAGTCACTCTGTTTTTTAAAAGAGAGAGGGATGCATAGCAGTGAGGTGGAACTGTGGGGAGGAGGGCAGGAGGACAGGGGTGTAGTCATTTGCCATTGCTTAATTGGTTGTAGACCCATTACTTTTTTGGGAGCAGGTCCCAGCCAGGACCCTATGGATGAACCAATCAGCATGAAAAGGGAGCATGTTAGCCACAGAGAAGAGTCCTTGTTTTCATGCTGATTGGAACCAATCAGAATGAAAAGAGAAGATCCTTCTCAGTGGCTAACACACAGCCTCCCCTTTCATGCTGATTGGCTGTTAGGGATGTCTGTTGTAGTGAAGTGTGGGCTCGTGAGATGACAGGGAGAGCAAGGGAGACAGGAAAGTGGAATAGGGGACGTGGCTGCAAGGGTGTGTGGCATGACTATCATGAAGGGACTCTGCATTTCTGAATTTGCCACTACACTACTGCAGGGGGAGGAGCAGCAGAGACTGTCCTGATGATGATAACAGAGGACTGTTTATATTTTATTTATTTTATTTATTATTTTATTTATATCCAGCCCTTCCTCGCAGCAGGAGCCCAGGGCGGCAAACAAAAGTGCTAAAAATACATCAAAACATCATAAAAACAGACCTTAAAATACATTAAAACAAAACAACTTTAAGAACAATTTTTAAAAGCTTTAACAAATATTTTAAAAATGTTAAAAAACATATTGTTTAAAATAAAAAATTATTAAATGCAATTCTAACACAGATGCAGACTGGGATAGGTCTCAACTTAAAAGGCTTGTTGAAAGAGGAAAGTCTTCAAAAGGCACCAAAAAGATAACAGAGATGGCGCCTGCCTAATATTTAAGGAGAGGGAACCACAGGGTAGGTGCCGCCACACTAAAGGTCCATTTCCTATGTTGTGCGGAATGGACCTCCTGATAAGATGGTATCTGCAGGAGGCCCTCACCTGCAGAGCGCAGTGATTGGCTGGGTATATAAGCGGTAAGACGGTCTTTCAGGTATCCTGGTCCCGAGCTGTATAGGGCTTTGTACACCAAAACTAGAACCTTGAACTTGGCCCGGTAGCAAATGGGCAGCCAGTGCAGTTCTTTCAGCAGCGGGGTGACATATTGGTGATACCCTGCCCCAGTGAGCAGTCTCGCCACTGCATTTTGCACCAACTGCAGCTTCTGGACCAATTTCAAAGGCAGCCCCACATAGAGTGCATTACAGTAATCCAGCCTGGAGGTTACCAGTGCATGGACAACAGTGGTCAGGCTATCCCAGTCCAGAAATGGCCACAGCTGTCTTACCAGGAGAAGCTGGTAAAAGGCACTCCTAGCCACTGAGGTCACCTGGGCCCCTAGTGACAAAGATGGATCCAGGAGCACCCCCAGACTACAGACCTGCTCTTTCAGAGAGAGTATGACCCCATCCAAAGCAGGCAACTGACCAATTATCCGAACTCGGGAACCACCAACCCACAGTGCCTCTGTCTTGCTAGGATTCAGACTCAGTTTATTGGCCCTCATCCAGCCCACCACCGAGTCCAGGCAGCGGTCAAGGGCTTGCACGGCCTCTCCCTATTCAGATGTTATGGAGAAACAGAGCTGGGTATCGTCAGCATACTGCTGACACTTCACCTCAAAGCTCCTGATGACTGCTCCCAAGGGCTTCATATAGATGTTAAACAGCTTGGGGGACAAGATGGTACCCTGCGGCACCCCACAGCACAACTGCCAGGGGGCCAAAAGACAGTCATTCAATGCTATTCTCTCAGAGCAACCGTGGAGATAGGATCGGAACCACTGTAAAACAGTGCCTCCAATACCCATCTCACCAAGTTGGCCCAGAAAGATATCATGGTCAATGGTATCAAAAGCTGCTGAGAGATCAAGAATAACAGGGTCTCCCATCAGGGCGACCAAGGCCGATTCAGTCCCATAACCAGGCCTGAATCCAGACTGGGATGGGTCAAGATAATCTGTTTCATCCAAGAGTACTTGCAATTGCTGTGCCACAACCCTCTCAATCACCTTCCCTAAGAAGGGGGTATTTGCAACCAGTTGGTAGTTGTCACAAACCAATGGATCCAGGGTGGGCTTTTTCAGGAGTGGTTGGATCACTGCCTCTTTCAAGGCAGCTGGGACCACTCTGCACTGAGGCTTATAGTACTCACTTGGCTGAGGATTTTAGGCACCACCACAGGGCTAATGCGAGCAGTGAAATCCAGTCTGCAAAAAGTGGGAGATGGGAAAGAGGAAAGGACATTTTAGATTTAGAACATTCTGCCCTGAACACTGGGCTACAAGGTCACTCAACTGCATTTCTGAACGATAAAGGGATTTTTTAAAATGCCCACACACTGTATTCTTATCAACCTCTACTAACCATTCCCTTAAGCAATCATTGCTGCAACTGGTTTAAGCAGATTTAAGAAGAAAGACTTTTAGATAATTATAGAGGGAGAATAACCTACAGAGGGCACCCAGAAAGGTCAGTGAGAAAGCACCTTTTGAAAGGGAAACTGAAACGATTTGGCAAAAAAGGAAAAGAGGATGTACAAAATGAGAAAAGGACATGGCATAAGAAAGAGTATTGAGAAGATAGACTGGGAGCCAGATTAGGAGATGCTCCCCAAGACGGAAAAACAGCAAGTGGAAAAATCTGAAGAGAATAATTCTTGTCACAAAATGAAAATGCTTTATGGGCACATCTTAGCTGCAATCCTATAGACACTTATCTGGGAGGGAGCCCTGCTGAATTAAATGGGCTTCCTTCTGAGCAGACACATGCAGGATTGTGCTATAATTCTGGGTGTGCCACCTTAGATAATTCAAGGGTGCCATCTTATGGTACCAACTCACATGTGAGTTGGAATATAGCAAGAACAGGGCTGTCAACCAATTAAACAGTTTATAATTGTTTTAAGGAGCTACCTTGGACAGCCCCTTTGAAGTTCAGACTAAATCCCAGAGCGGATTCCACTGCCCCACTGACATCAGAGCCACGAGCCTCCACTTCCCATGGGTCTGAGCAACACTCCCCCAGTACCACCTTCTGAGCCAATGATCCAGGTAGGAGTAAAAGCACTGCAGAACAGTACTGGCCACCCCTAATCTGGACAGCTGCTCTCAAAGGATACTGTGATCAATGGTATCAAAAGCCATTAAGAGATCAAGGAGAATCAATAGGGTCATACTTTCCCTGTCTCTCCTGGCAAAGCTCATCATACAGGGCAACAAAGGCAGTCTCAGTGCCAAACTCAGGCCTAAACCCTGATTGAAATGGATCCAAACCCCATTCTCATCCAAGAGCATCTGGATCTGGTTGACATCCACTTGCTCAAGATCCTTGCCCAGGAAGGAGACATTTGCCACTGTTCTATGATTGTTCAGATCATCCTGCTCCAAGGATGATTGTTCCAGGAGTGGTCACAGAGCTAACTTTCTTAGGTAGCCCATGACCAGTCCCTTCTTTAATGAGGAACTAATCACCCCATGACCCGTCTGGTTGTCCCTTCCCTTGTGGATTTTATTAACCATGAGGGGTAAGAGCCAAATATTCAAGTGGCCACCTACACCCACCCAAAAGAACCTTGTCCATGTTCTCGAGCCATACCAGTTGAAACTCATTCAACAATACTGAACCAGACAGTAATCTGGATACCTCCACGTTTTTGTTTTTTGAAAAGAGATACCAGTAAACAAATATAACTCTGGATCAAAGAAAAGACCCAACAACTACAACGGCATAACAGCTAAAGCAACATAATATTCTCTCTCGGTTATGGGCCTAAAACAGAAGACAATAGACTTTGTCATGTTCATCAGCTAGGGGTATTTAAGGCATCGCAGATGACATCAACAGGTGATAAATCCTTGGACACTTGAATCATTCATTATTTTTCCAAATTGTGGCATGTAGGGCTAGAAGTGTCCTTGTACCATCAGTCTTCTTAGTGTGAAAATTTATCCTCTATTCTGAAAAAAAAAAGGTGTCCTGTTTTACTTGTCCTGCCCCCTCTACAGAGTGACCAGCCACAACTGCAGAGTCCAAGTCATGGCAGATGCAGAGCTTGGAAAAGTTACTTTTTTGAACTACAACTCCCATCAGCCCAATCCAGTGGCCATGCTGGCTGGGGCTGATGGGAGTTGTAGTTCAAAAAAGTAACTTTTCCAAGCTCTGCAGATGCAAGTAATTTTGTCCACAAAATGTCTTGCAAACAAGTTACAGTGGGCCACAGAAGGTCCTATCATCTGATTAGAGCCAGGTGTGAGGGTGTTCACACGTGATATTCAACAAGTATACAACAAAGGGTTGAGCTATACATTCACATATAGCATTCAACAAGTGAATGCACCTATATATATATATACACACCCAACAGTTGAGCTGTACAAATCCACAAGAATACACTCTTTCACACAAACATGTATATGTGCATGGACAGCTTATATCTGTGATCAGTATGATATCTGAACCAGCCTTGTAATAGGCCCTGAACCAGCTGAATAGCTCCGCTGGACGGCAGCGAGAGGATGCAATGGAAATGGCAACAAACACTTCTTTGTTGCCTTCACTGCCACTTAGTCGCCTTTGAGTAGACTTGAAGATGAGCGTGTATTAATGCTCAGTTGCATTCATCAGGACTTTCCCCCCACTTCAACTCTAGCCATTGCAGGCTCCATTTCTCTGTAGTTGATGGGAACTGGGATACGGTCAAACAGTAAAGATGGGCTTTTAGGCTCTCTCCTCTTCTTGAAAGGAGAGAGAAAAACACAAAGATAGATGGGGTGAAATATTTTATTTATTTATTACATTTAAATCCCACTTTTCCTCCAAAGAGCTCAAGGTGGCATACTGTCCTGCCCGAAGTCGAGGACACCAGGCTCAGACTAGGCTGTGGCTTTTTCTCTTTTTATGAAAGCAATAGATACATGACCCTCCGTGGCGCAGAGTGGTAAGCGACGGTAATGCAGCCGAATCTCTGCTCACGGCAGGAGTTCGATTCCAATGGAAGGAGGAAGTCGAATCTCCAGTAAAAGGGGTCGAGGTCCACTCAGCCTTCCATCCATCCGTGGTCGGTAAAATGAGTACCTGGCATATGGTGGGGGGTAAAGAAAGGCCAGGGAAGGAACTGGCAATCCCACACCATATATACGGCCTGCCTTGTAAGTGTCGCAAGACGTCACCCTAAGAGTCGGAAACGACTCGTACTATAAGTGCGGGGACACCTTTACCTTTTTTAAAGGTAAAGCAGTTCTCATTAACCTAACTACTCTTTCTAGGAGCTTTGCACTGCTCTAACTCTAACTAAGCATGACCTCGCGACTCTAAGACATTGACTCAGCAACTGGGTTTCCCCTGAGTCCCCTTAAGTAGGCTTGGATCCCGCACACCCACGCAGGCTCCTCCTCAGCTCAGTCTGTTAAACTTCCCACCTCAAACATTTGATCTCAGCTTCTGTCTCTGACAGAGGGGAGCTGCTAGCTGACAGTTTGGATGGGGGAAGCTGGGCAGTACCCGGCTGGGAAACGTCTGACATGCAAGGTTGAATCTCTGGCAGCGGCAGCAGCAATGGTGGCACTTCCACAGGGGGGTCAGGAGCTGAGGGCACTGAGCTGTCTAAGACAGGGGCTGGGGTGCCCTGTGAGTCCATCCCGCTATCTCCCCCCCCCGGTTCCCAGTCCAAGTCCTCATCCTCTGTGTCGCCCTCATCCTCTCCCTCCCTGCTTGGCTGACAACACTTATAAACACGATTCTCCCCTTCCTGATTTTATCCTCACAAGAACCCTGTCAGTGAGGTTATGTATTATTTATTTATTAAATTTATATCCTGCCTGTCCTTCCAGAACAAAAACACTAAAAACCACTCTAAAACATCTTAAAAACAAAAGACTTTAAAACATATTTAAACAAAATATATTAAAAAACTTATTAAAGCAAAACATCTTTAATATGTTACAACAAAGTTTCTTTAAAAACATCTTTTTTAAAAAACAATCTTTTAAAAAATCTAAAAAAGGGAATTCCAACACAGACATAGAATGGGATAAGGTCTCTACTTAAAATGCTTGTTGAAAGAGGAACATCTTCAGTAGGAACCAAAAAGATAACAGAGATGGTGCCTGTCTAATATTTAAGGGGATGGAATTCCAAAGGATAGATGCCACAACATTAAAGGTCCATTTCCTATGTTGTACAGAACAGACCTCCTGATAAATGGTACCTGCAGGAGGCCCTCATCTGCAGAGTGCAGTGATCAACCAGGTATATAAGGGGTATCTTTCAGGTATCCTGGTCCCAAGCTACGTAGGGCTTCATACACCAAAACTATAACCTTGAACTTGGCCTGGTAACTAATGGGCAGCCAGTGCAATGCTTTCAGCAGCGGGGTAATACCCTGCCCCAGTGAGCAGTCTTGCCACCACATTTTGTACCAGCTGCAGCTTCCAGACCAACCTCGAGGACAGCCCTACACAGAGTGTATGACAGTAATCCAACCTGGAGGTTACCAGTGCATAGACAACAGTGGTCAGCCTATCCCAGGCCAGAAACGGCTGTAGCTGTCTTATCAGCCAAAGCTGGTAAAAGGCACTCCTAGCCACTGAGGTACCTGGACCTCTAGCAACAAAGATGGATCCAGGAGCACCTGCTGACTAAGAACTTGCTCTTTTGGATGGGGTTGTACTCCCTCTGAATCAGGCAACTGACCCATTATTCATACTGGAGAATCACCAATCCATAGTGCCTCCATCTTGCTAGGATTAAGACTCAGTTTATTGGCCCTCATCCAGCCATTGACCAAGTTCAGGCACTGGTCCAGGGCTTGCACGGCGTCTCCCAATTCAGATGTTACAGAGAAATAGAGCTGGGTATCATCAGAATACTACTGATACCTCACCCCAAATCTCCTGATAACTGCTCCCAGGGGCTTCATATATCTATTATTTATTTATTTATCTATTTATTTAATTTGTATCCCGCCCTTCCTCCCAGCAGGAGCCCAGGGCGGCAAACAAAGCACTAAAACACTTTAAAACATCATAAAAACAGATCTTCAAATACATTAACAAAACAGCATTAAAAACATTTTTTTAAAAAACAACAACTTTAAGAAGGGGTTAAAAACATTATTAAAAAACATATTAAACAATTCTGACACAGATGCAGACTGGGATAGGTCTCAACTTAAAAGGCTTGTTGAAAGAGGAAAGTCTTCAAAAGGCGCTGAAAAGATAGCAGAGATGGTGCCTGCCTAATATTCAAAGGGAGGGAATTCCACAGGGTAGGTGCTGCCACACTAAAGGTCCATTTCCTATATTGTGCAGAACGAACCTCCTGATAAGATGGTATCTGCAGGAGGCCCTCACTTGCAGAGCGTGGTGATCGACTGGCATATAAGGGGTAAGACAGTCTTTCAGGTATCCTGGTCCCAAACTTTATAGGGCTTTGTATGCCAAAACTAGAACCTATATATGTTAAATAGTATTGGGGACAAGATGATACCCTATGGCATCCCACAGCACAACTGTCAGAGGGCTGAAAGACAATAATCCAATGCTATTATCTGAAAATGACCCTGGAGGTAGGTAGTGCCTCTGATACCCATCTGCCCAAGTTGGCCCAGGAGGATACCATGGTCAAATGGTATCAAAAGCCACTAAAAGATCAAATAGGAATAAAAGGGTCACACTCCCCTGTCCTTCTCCTAATAAAGGTCATCCATCAGGCAACCATGGCTGATTCAGTCCCATAACCAGGCCTGAACCCAGATTGGAATGGGTCAAGATAATCTGTTTACCCAAGAGTACTTGCAATTGTTGCGCCACAACCCTCTCAATCACCTTCCCTAAAAAGTGGAATTTGCAACCAGGTGGTAGTTGTCACAAACCAATGGGTCCAGGGTGGGCTTTTTCAGGAGTGGGCAGATTTACTGCCTCTGTTAGAGTGGCTGGAATAACTCCCTCCCACAAAGACGCATTGACTACATCCTGGATCTACTCTGTCATACCTCCTCGGCAAGCTTTAACAAGCCAAATAGGACAAGGATTGAGAGGACAACCTGCTGGCCACATTGTCGCAAACACCTTGTCCACATCATCAGGCCGCATCAACTGAAACTGATCTCAAGAAGTTGCAGCATACTTTGCACTATAAACCTCACTGAGGACTACAGTAGATGTGGATAGGGGATCAAGATCGCTACAGAGACAAGCAACTTTACCCTCAAAGTGACTTTGAAACAATTCACAGTGAGCCTCCAAAGGGTATAAAACTCCATTTCCTGGAGTTGATATTAACAGACCCCTGACAATACAAAAAAGCTCCACTGGATGACCACTTGAGGATGCAATGGAGACAGAGGAATGGGCCTTTTACACTGCCCTAACCACCACAGGTTAGCTTGGTTAGACAGAGAGACAGTGACTGGCCCAAGGCTCCCAGTATATCTGGATGTTTCCAAAGTCCCAATATAGGGTTGTGCCCTGTCTGAAACACTGACATGTGAGATATTTTACCATTTAAAAGATAGAAGGAAAAAACCACCTTTAATATTTTCCTTGTAATATATTACAATCAAAACATTCTTCAAACAGCTTGTAGAACTTGAAGCCCATTAGTACGTGCCTGCAGTAATTAGAAGTGCCTTCCATGGATTAATAAATACAAACTTCATCTGATTTGCTGATAGAACCAATTCATGCGTAGTGCCCTGCCTAAGATAAAAAAAGTGGACCACTGATGACATTGTCGATGCATAAAACCATCTCTCATGGTGATTCCAACTGTATGGGAAGCTGGATATCTCTCGGCATTACCACACACTGACCCAAGCATTATCACACTCCTGCAACCACATAAGTGCCAGGTGTGATGAGGCTCAAATCAGTATGCGGCAGGAGCCTATAAGTGACCAATTAGGAGTTGGATGTGGAACACTGAGGGCTTGGTGAGCTTCCATTGTGACTGTTGTTTTTGCCAGAGGGCATCTACCAACAGTGGAGTGTAAGGATGGACAAATCTGTTCTGTTTCGATTTTTCTTGGTTTCTCATTTTTTCCAGTCTTAAATTCAGTTCTCACATTTCTGCAGCAACTTGCAATTTTTTTAATTCTCATGAAAATTCATCAGTATTTTAGTGTGAATTTGTCAATTTTTGTATGTAGTTTTGACTAACATACCAAATTTTTGCAAGCAACTTTCCCTAATGCATTTTTGTATGTTACTGTATTTTCTTTCACTAATATATGCATTTATATGCATTTCCCCCTCATATACCCATTTTTGTACACATTGTTAGAGGCCTGCAATGTAAAGTTCAGAGAAGAGTGCATTTTGAAGGATTTGCTGCATTTTGGATTTCATACTGGTTTGAGGAGTCCAGATTAGGTTAAGATGCAAACAAAACCAAATTTCTGTCCCTTCTGTAGTGGAGTGTCCTTTACCTGCACACACAGGCCAATATTCCATTTTCTGCATGGAGGGCCAACTCAACATTGCTAATAGGATAATGACACGGTGACTTATACATTGAAATATGACAAATGAAGAAAGGCAAACATTATGTTAAGAACCATTTTGCTTCCACTGATGGAAATACTAAGCGACGTCAAATAAATCAGGTCCTCAGTACTCCTACATTCTCTGTCTCTCTCTCCCCCCCCCGTTGAATGTATACCATGCCTACACAGATGTGATGAGAAATGGGGAATATGCATTGATTCAGAAACGATACATAAATCATATTAGAACAAAGGTGCTGCTGTTTATGTAAATGACCAGAGACAGGATCCAATTGGTGAAGAAATGCTGAGCAAGCTGGAAAGTGACTAATAAATGCTATTAAACATGGGTAAATCTGACATTTTTTCAGTGATGAATAAAAAACAAAACACCATGGAGCAAAAATTATACATTTAAATGAAGCCTTTCCAGAGCTGTACCAAGAATTATGGAGATTAGAACCTTTTGCCTCTGAAAACAAATGACATGCCTAATTAAAGAAAATAGTATTGCAACTCATTGATAAATAGCGAGACTGGTTTATTTTTTTATTGTGGAGGCTTTTGATCAGTACAAATCTATGGGCACTGAAAAGAGGACCTATACCAAGAGACAAGTGTGATGGACAGATAATTTCCTACATCAGTACTGTCAGCCATATATCATTTTATTCATATTGTATGTAAACCTTTGCTATATTTAAATGCATAGGAATTGCTGTGTTAGAGCAGTACTGTACCTTTCTTGCCAGTTTTTCTGTCTCTGATGAGTACAGGGTGCTACAAAAAGTATATCAAACCCTCCTGGGCAATTATATTATTTATGTGTTAGGATCTATGGATTATAATGTTATTTTTGTGGAATTAAGCGTGTGCAGTAAACACCACCAAGCAGTAGTTATACTTCAGTTTGGTAGAAATTACACGGAGAGTCTGGTACAGGAAAAATAACATACTAAGTTTATTGTAGGAATTATATTTACAGAAGATAAAAAAGACCTACATCTAACAAGATAGAAGATGCTTTAGAAGAGATGTCTGCTGCATCTGTGCTCCTCCTCAGGGAGCCATGCTGGCAAGAAGAACAAAGGAAGACTGAGACCAGAGAAGGAGCAGGAAGGGAGATTTGTTTCCTCTGAGGATATCAGTTTACACCTGGAAGGAAAGGTGAGCTTAGGTGAGAGTGGACAGAACAGTCTAGGAATTTAGGAGGATTTCTCTCTACCTCTCTACTTCCCCTATAGCATCCAATTCCCTCCCAGGCTTCAAGCTGAGTTGCACTGTCACATTTCCAACATTATGCATTCCCTGACATTAACTCAAACTTTAAGGCAGGGGTGGAGAACATTGCCTGGGGCAGGGGATGGGGGGAAGGTGGCCCTTCAGGCCTCTGTCTGGCCCTTGCAAATCTAGGCCACACATCCTCCCACCAGGCCACACCCCTCGCTGACGATAATGGGGCACGTCGTGTGAAAATGACATCAAAATGGCACGCGACGTTAAAAAAAACGCCGTAAAAGCAGAACAAGCGCCTTAATGCGGGGACATTCCCTAATTGAAAGCCGCCGCATTAGCGAAGCGCTGTAAAGCGAAGCGCTGTAAAGCGGGGCCCTACTGTAGTATCTGTGAAAAATGTTTCAGGGCCCTGTATGGATGTCATGGTGGGGAAAGTTTTACCTGACCGAATGTCTGCCTCTCATGCAACTGACAGGGATGGGGGTAGCAAACCCATCCCTTTCTCCATTCCAACATTTGTTAAGAAGCTTGTCTTGTAGCTTCATGAATATCTTCTCATTGTGCCCTATACACAGAGGAACAAGTGGTCCATGAGCTATGAAGACACCTAGCTGAGGAGTGAGTTAAACATGGCCACACCTTTATTGGTTAGACAGCATAGCAGAGGTTGGTGTAGCTTAGGGCAAGGAGCCTGCCATCGGCCAGCACATCTGTTGGTCAATGTCTTTCTCCCAGCCCACCAGCTAGGCACCAGGAGGGAGCTGTCAGGAACCTGAGCCCACAATGGTAAAGGCCCTGCCCACAGCCGGAGTGTGTGGTGGCTAGCCTCAGCCCCCCCCAAGCTGCAGCTGAGACTTTTGGGCAGCCCCATCCATTAGACTATGGGTACTGTCCAGTGGCCCCTGCCAACACATAACATTGTGACAAATCAGCACATGAATAAGAAACTACATTGCTATTGTACTCTTGAGGTCTGCAGCCCAGGCTCCAATTTATAACCTAGGAGTGGACCATAGTCCCCACCCCTGACATCTGGCTAGCACCTCTGAGGTCAAGATGAAAAAGAAAAAGGTCCCCACCCATCCCAGACTGGCTTCTTCCCTGCTCTTTGGGTGGGTAGCACAATGAAGCCCACAGCGTAGCTGTCAGTGAATCAGGATTTTCCTGAAACAGAATTAATATAGAACAGAACAGAACTTTTGATTTGGCTTTCATTTCTGCTTTTGTCCCTTTATCTTTTCCTTCTTTGGCCTCTGTCAGCCCGATCCTATGCATGTTCACTGAGAAGTAAATCCCATGGTGTTCAATGAGACTTACAGACACGTAAAGATCCATAGAATTGCAGTTTTTTAAAAATAAAATTCTCTTTCTTCACAAGTGTGTAATTTGGCATTTCTTTTTCACTTTGATTGTTGATATTCTTGTCTCTACTACAGCTAAATCTTGGTGTTTCCAATTTTCTGTTAGAGTGCAAACCTATGCATGGCTACCCAGAAGTAAATCCTATTGAGTTGAATGGGGCTCACTCCCAGGTAAGTATGCATAGGGTTGCAGTATTAACCTTCATTCATTTTGAAACATAGGCTGCTTTATCCTTTAGCTCTGTATTGTGTAGTGCTTGGATTACAAAGAAACTAGTTCTAGTTCAAATCCATCCTGTCCAAAAAGGAACCAGTTCCTGTTCACCCTTTTACAAAACAAACTAGTTCGGTTCAAGTTCACCCACATTTCATCCTTGGCAATAATAATAATGATAATGATAACAACAACATGTTTTAAAAAGAAATGCCACATTCAGAATGTTACCAGTTACTGTGCTGAAGTATAGGATCCAAAAGTAAATCAGGGACGACACACAAGGTTTAGGTTTAGACTTTGTGCCCCTGATAACCCCCGCAGGAGTGATGAGCCAATTAAGATGGTCCGCCCCCGGAGACTTATGGATCCTGATGGTTTCCTGAGCGCTCTGGGGGATGTTCCCAGCATGGCTGGCACTACTGCTGAACCATCACTCTGAAACATCAGTTGCTCGCTGTGAAATGTTTGCGAGGCACTTCCAAGATAAAATTGCTCGCATTTGGATTGACCTGGACTCCTCGTTAATTACAGTTGTGCCAGATGTCACCGTTGCTCTCTCTGGTCATTTCTCCATGGATACTTTTCAGCTTGTAAAGCCTGGATTCTGTGGACAGGATTCTGGGAGAAATGAGGGCCACTACATGCTCGCTTGATCCTTGCCCATCCTGGCTAATTAAATCTGGCAGATTGGGAGTAGCTGGTTGGATGACATATCTGATTAACACCTCCCTAAGGGAAGGCTCTATGCCGACATTGTTGAAGGAGGCTGTGATTAGACCTTTGTTTAAAAAAAGCCTTCATTAGATCCTGCAGATCTTAATAACTTCCGGCCAGTCTCTAATCTCCCCTTTCTTGGCAAGGTGATTGAGAGGGTGGTGGCAGCTCAACTGCAAGTTTTCCCGGATGAATCGGGTTATCTAGACCCTTTTCAATCAGGCTTCAGGCCTGGTCATGGGACAGAGACTGCCCTGGTCGCCCTGCTTGATGACCTACGCCGGGCATTGGACAGGGGGAGTGCATCCCTGTTGGTGCTGTTGGACCTCTTGGCGGCCTTTGATACCATCGATCATGGTATCCTCCTAAGCCGTCTTGCTGGGATGGGTCTAGGAGGCACTGTTCTACAGTGGCGCCATTCCTACCTAACGGACAGGACCCAGAAAGTGGTGCTGGGAGACTACTGTTCAACCCCCTGGCCGTTGGCCTACGGGGTACCTCAAGGTTCTATTCTGTCTCCCATGCTCTTTAACATTTATATGAAACCACTGGGAGAAGTCATCTGGAGTGCAATGTGATCAATACAGTAGGGCCCTGCTTTACGGCAGTTTGCTTTACGGCGCTTCGCTAATGTGACAGTCTCAATTAGATGCAATTAGACTAAAGCCCCACTCATACGGCTCTTGTTCCGCTTTTATGGCAGTTTTCAGGCATCGGGTGCTATTCTATTCAATGAGCCGCTTTTCAGCAGTTTTTGCTTTTTGGCGGGGGTCTGGAACGTAACCCGCCATATGAGTGGGGCCCTACTGCATGCTGATGACATTCAACTCTATCTCTCCCTTCCATCTGATGGCAAGGTGGGACCGCTAGTCCTAAACCGGTGCCTGGAGGCTGTGAAGGGCTGGATGTGGGTGAACAAACTGAAACTTAATCCAGACAAGACAGAAGTGTTGCTGGCCAAGGGAAAAACTGCCCCAGAGATAGGGCTGTTCTGGATGGGGTTGCACTCCCCTTGAAAAAGTAGGTCCGCAGTCTGGGAGTTCTTCTGGATCCTGCCCTGCTGCTGAAATATTAGGTGGCTGCGGTAGCTAGGGGTGCTTTTGGCTATCTCAAAATGGTCTACCAGCTGTGTCTGTTCCTGGAAGCAGCTGACTTAGCCACAGTGACACATGCATTGGTGACATTGAGGCTTGATTACTGTAACGCACTCTACGTGGGGCTGCCTTTGAAAACGATTTGGAAACTACAGTTGGTCCAAAATACAGCAGCCAGAATGTTAACTGGAGCACAGTGCAGGGAGCATATCACCCCTGTGTTTTATCGACTCCACTGGCTCCAAATTTGTTTCCTAGCCCAATTCAAAGTGCTGGTTTTGACCTTTAAAGCCCTAAATGGCCTTGGACCAGTGTACTTATGGGACCGCTTACATCCATATGTTCCTAGCCTGGATTTAAGATCATCTGACTCTGGTCTCCTCTGCGTGCCTGGAATGAAAGAAGTTAGATTGACAGGCATGCGGGAGAGAGCCTTTTCAATTGTGGCTCCCAGACTTTGGAATTCCCTGCCCCAAGAAGCCTGCTTTGCTCCCTCCCTGATGGTCTTCCGGAAATTTGTAAAAACGATTTTGTTCCGGAGAGCCTTTGGTTGGGACTGACGGGTCAGCCTGACACTGTTTTAAGTTTTTTAACTTTTATTTTTATCTTTTAAGTTCTTTTATTCTCACTTTCTGTATGCACATATATATATGCATGTTTGTATGTGTATGCATAATGCATTTTGTGTATGTATGTGCATAATGCATTTTATGTATTTTATGCATTTTAATTTACTGTAATGTTTTGTGTTTTTATTGTGTATTTTATTATACATGTGTGCAATTTTATTGTAGCCGCCCTGAGTGCCCTATTGTAGGATAGAAGGGCGGGATAGAAATATTTTAAATAAATAAATAAGTAACAAGATGTCTGTCAGACAGAATGTCAACATTCCCCTTAATTGTATTTCCTTACTAGAAAAGGCTTACTATGTTCAATCTGTGCTAGCCAAACAACTGTTAAAGGCACAAGTCATCATTCCCTTTGTTTCTGTACTTGTACTTCTCACAGGAAGCTGCTCCTTTTGGAAGAGAATGAATCTTTTCAGCAGGGAAGATACAGGAAATGCCTCACATTCCTTCCTTCTGATTGTTTAGCAGCAGCAATTAAGTGACTAAGGCAGCATCTCTCCATCTGCCTCATAAACCTTAGAACATGGCTTCCACGCTTTGCTTTCTAACTTTTTTTTGGAGATGTCTGATTGATTTAGCTTTCATTTTCTAAAAAAGTTGGAGTCCCAGATTTCCTGCTGGGGGTGGGGTGAGAGAATGTGACTTTAGTTCACCCAGCAATTATAGGATAGGGTTGTCATATTCCAGTTCCACAAATCTGGGCATGCTAATTTGCATATTATGCAATTATGTAAATTAAGTGCATTAATGGTTGCATTGTCCAGTTGTTTTGTTTTTGTGCCTAGTAATTACCACCAAAAACTGGGGGAGGATATGAGGAATTACATTTTCAGCCTTAAGTGCCTAAACTTTAGTTTCCAATACTATGGAATATTTATTTATTAAGAGGATTTATATCCTGCCCTTCCACTGTTAAAAACAAGTCAAAATTCAGATAATAATTTTAGAAATACTATAAAATAAGTTCTAGATCTAAGTCCATTGTGCTACTGGTCCAACTTTGTAAATAATATTTCCCTGGTGATTTTCTTCCTTATAGTTCTTTAACATCTGTTGTAGCTTATTAATTCTATATTGTGATACCGTGATGTTGGTCTGTACAGAAGACTGTAATATGAAACTGACTTGTAAAACTTTACACTGAACATCTATGCTAAATGGCAGGCAAAACAGCCTTAACTGGGAACAATAACAATATATTCCAGGGCTATGGGAAATTCTGATCATATCCTTAGTATGAGGTAGTGAAAGAAAATGAACATAATCGATTTGAATTACTCCACATCTCTCTCTTTAAAAAAAAGATATACATAGAAAATCTAACAAACATAAAAAATAATTAAGGCTGCAATCCAATACACACTTCCCTGAGAGTTAATCTCAATGGACCTTACTTGAGTAGACATATATTAGATTTCACTGTAAATGATACAAGTTTACTAGTGTTAGGTCCAAACCCAACACGCAAGCCGCCCTGTCTCCCCAACTCTCTTATTACACCCGGGAAGAGTGCGGAGCTGGGTGCAAATGGACCCACTGTCAGAGACCAAGTAACACACAATAAAAAGCCTTTGCAAAGGGGACCCAATACTTACACGCCAAAGCCTGCGAGCATGGGAACCCTGTTTATTTGGATGTCAGAGAATATATAGGCTTACCCCGAAGTTTACAATATCGGGTACACGTCATAAAACACAAAAGGAGCAGTTGCCAATAATTACAGTTCTAGGAGCATATGAAAGGAGGTAAAGGGGTACAGGAAAGGGGCACAATTGGAAACATCAGGACTATCTTCCAGACTTCATGTCTGCCCATTTCACATGTCCTTGAGATAAGCACCGTGTAACAGTAGACAAAGACGGTTATGGAGGGGAGGACCAGTTGCAACCGGGCGCCCCCCGTAAACTAGGGATAGTCATGGTACTGCTTCGCTTGCATATCAAAGGACTGAAACAAGTCAAGGATATGAGGGGCATAGGAATAACATTTGACATTCTTGTGTAAGGCACATTAGCAACAATAAGCAAGGCTACATGAATGTGATAAGAAATGCATAGTAGGGAAGTTTCCAGCTTAAACCGGCTTTTATTATGCGAGCCACTGGAATGTAGGTAAGGGTCAGGTCACCAGGAAATAAACCGACATTTATATCAAAAAACCAAATAAAGGCCACTTTGGTTCTATTTCCCAGAAAGCCCAAGTGATGTTAGCCCAAGTGAACTGTAGTACCATGGAAGATCACAAATTATCCTTAACAATTCCCCCCTTTCAGCCCTAAGAGACTGACTAGTCTCTTAGGCAGCTGCATTTTCTTACTTGGGCTGCCAAATCGGTCTCAAAGCCATCTCCATGTAAGTTGGCTGCACCTTTTGGGAGTAAGCCAGAGTCAGCTTACTCACACAGGTCGAACCCAGCTGTACTAAGTTGGGAATACATTGCAAACAACAACACACAGTTACTAACAAGGCAAGCACCATGCCAATATACAGTAAAATCTTGTGCCAATCAGGCCATGCAGAAAACCAATCAGAAAACCCTGAGAACAAAGAAAAATTCCCAATGCGTTCTACTTCCTGATAGATGTTTCCAATATCATTAATATGTTTAATTACATCAGCCTTACTATCTGTGATATGGGTACAACATTCGCTCCCTATCAGCGAACAGACCCCCCCGTGAGAGCTTAATAAAAAGTCCAGGGCGAGCCGGTTTTGCAAAACTACAGTTCTTATTTGGCCTTGTTCATTTGTTAAGTCCGTAAACGAGATAGCCGAATCATTCATAAAGCGCTCAAAGGCTTGGGATAATTCTACGAGCTCTTGGTAAGTCTTGGCTGCTCCGTACATAGGAAAAAACCCTCTCAGTACTGCCTCTCCTGTGCCTCTTTTGTTACGGCGGCGCAGGGTGGGCAGTGTGGGGGAGACCCGGAGCCCTGGGACCACCCTTCCCAGTGTACAAGTCCAAGAACCCGAAGTTGGCAGTTTCCTTACCGCTGAGTGTCCACAAAGCCACCAGAGTCCAGCTGGGGTTTGATGATCCACTAAATCCGTAGGGAAAGGCACTAAATGGTGATCTGCAAAAGTCAACTGTAACAGAAGTTGCCAGATAGATAGCCAAGTCAGACCTTCTACTCTACGTGTTTCGTTTGTAAAAGTCCAATTACCCGGGTGTGTTGAATAAATCAAGCCATCACATAGCATTCCCCCTGTTGGTTGGCTTCCACTGCCTACACAAATAGATCTGGCGATGGGTCCGCTTAGAACCAACCCTCCCTCTAATTCCTGTGAACTGGAATGTGAGGCGAAGGAGAGATACTCCTTCAACGGCAAAGGGGCCCCTGTTAAGGGGACTCCAGCCTGTCCGTGTGGCGGTGTGTGTGCACAGACATAACAAGTGCCCTTTTTTGGGGCTGTTTCTTCCAGCAATGCTACAAAAGTGTTACCATCCCACCCATCGCCTATTTTGGTGTTTCTTTGTTTGAACCCACCCATCATTTTTTCTTTAGGTGGGGCTAGAGCTACCTGCTCTTTTTCGGATTTCTGAGCATTCAATTTGTCTGTTAACCAAGCATAACAGGATGGCATACCAATGCCTACACAAAACTTTGGTCTTGCTGATGACTTGGGTTGGACCTTGTTGGTCTGCACCTGGAAAGTAATCATGTTATACTCTGTTCTGATGGTATTCACATCTAAATTCGAGGGGCAGCCGTGGTTAGGCATGGGGCGGTATTGTCTGCATCGGAGCGCTAATCTAATGGGCCACTCAATTTCCACTCGGATGCATTGTACCACCCAATTGCCTGTATAGTTGTGTTGTAACACAACGGCCGCTTTATGACACAAACGTCCGGCAATGTCGGCTTTTACTGTTCCGTCTTCAATTCCTCCCACAGCATATAAGAAAGGGTCCGGACAGTCCCGTGTGTTAGGTATGGTTCGCCCAAAGTCCTTCAAATAGGTATAGTCCTTTTCGTTGCAGATTTTTACATCGGGTGGGCAACATATGAGCCAGGCTGGGTGAAACAGAGCGCATATGGCCCATACATAAGCCCACAGCTTCCCTTTCTGCTGGATCATTTCTTACTCAATTTCTGCGTCCTGGAAGGGAAATTGAGTCGCTTGCCACTGCCCTGTGTCCTCGTTCCTCTGCAGACGTAGTTTCGGAGCCTGGGGAGGAGGAGGCGCCGTTACCACAGCGGGCTTTACGTGGGAATGATGTATCCACGATTTCCGTCCCTCCAGGAAAACAGCGGCTTGTGTAGTTAAGAGAACTTGATGTGGTCCTGTGTATCTCGGCTGCAGGGAGTCGCCCCTCACGAATTTCTTTGCCCAGACAAAATCTCCTGGAGAGTATGGATGTACTTGCTCCTCGAGTGGCACTGTTTTGGTGTACCCCGCGGTCTCCCACAGTTCACGGAGTCTGTTCTGTAAAGAAAGATACTGGGATACAGTTATGTGATCCCCCCCCAATAGTGAAACATCCACATTTGGCAGGTTCCCCCCTTTTGTGGGAGGCCTGCCGTACATTAGCTCATATGGGGAAAGCCCCAAGGCTTGGGTTGGGCGAGTGTGCAAGTGGAAAAGGACGAGGGGGAGTACCTGAGGCCACCTTAAGCCTGTTTCCTGAGTATACTTAGCCAATGCCGTCTTAATTTCCCTGTTCTGTCTTTCCGTGGCTCCAGGTGATTGCGGGTGATAGACTGTATGAAATAAATGCTTGATTCCCAAACCCTCTTCTATTTTGGTCAAAATCTGTCCTGTGAAATGCGTTCCGCGGTCCGAGTCTATTACCTCTGGGACTCCAAACCGCGGTATAATCTCCTTCAACAACAATTTGGCTACCGTTGTAGCGGTGGCGTTTATGGTCGGGAAAGCCTCTATCCATGCTGTCAGGGGGCATACCATGACTAGAAGGTGTTTCTTCCCTTCTGCTTTTGGGAGATCAACAAAGTCAATTTGTACATGCTGAAAGGGTGCAGCTGGTACGGGTCTACCCCCTTGCGGGGCCCTATTTGGTAGGGCTGGCCCGTTCGCTTGGCAAATGTGGCATGCTTTCACTATTGCACCGCATACTGGTTGGATTCCGGGGGCATACCAAAAGCGCGTGATCGAGTCCACCAACGCGTGTGTACCATAGTGGCCTCCGTGATCATGAAACCACTTTGCTGCTGTATGATATACTGCTCTGGGTAGGCAGGCTCGACCGTCAGGCATAACCCAGAGTTGTTGTTTCAGGATCGCTCCCAACTCTGTCCATCTCTTCAGCTCCTGTGGGGGTATTGAAACAGATACCGGCGGGAGAAAGGCAGTTGTTGCTAAGGCTAACGTCGGCATGCTTAGAGGAAGCAATGCCGCCTGGCGTGCAGTTTGATCCGCCAGTGCGTTTCCCAATGTCACGGGGTCCTGGTCCTTGGTATGTGCCTTACAGTGTACTACTGCTAACTGTGAGGGCTCAAGTATAGTCTGTAATAGTTTCTGCACAAGTTCCAGGTGCTGGATTGGTTTGCCCCCTGCGGTTGTAAACCCCCGGTATTTCCATAAGTGAATGTGGCAGTGTATAACCCCAAAAGCATACCTGCTGTCCGTGAAGATGGTCACCTTTTTCCCTGTCGATATCTGGCATGCTCTAGCCAGGGCGTAAATTTCTGCTGCTTGTGCACCCCATCGTCCCGGGAGCGCTGCTGCCTCCACCACATCCCATTGTGTCGTTATTGCAAAACCTGTGTATCTTACCCCATTCTGGTAGTAGGAACTACCGTCCGTGAAGAGGATGACATCTGATTCCGGTAACGGTTCATCAGACAGATCTGGCCTTATCTGCAGAGTGGATTGCAAAACTTCCACACAATCATGGTCCGGAAGGGGTGGAGGTAACTCGGGCAAGAGGGTAGCCGGATTTAACAGTCCGCAACGCTCAAATCGCACATTTGGGTCCTCCAAAAGTTCCGCCTCTAGCTGTTGCTGTCTCTGGGCTGAAAACACCTGCGTGGTGCCCTTGCGTAACAAGGCGGATAACGCGTGCGAAGTCCAGACAGTGGTGGAGTGTCCTAGAGTCAGTCCTTTTACCTTGGTCAGAAGCAGGGCCGCTGCTGTCAGTGTGCGTGTGCAAGTGGGGGTTCCACGGGCCACATTATCAATCTGTTGTGAGTAAAACGCCACTGGGAAGTGGCTGGGGCCGTACAGTTGCGTCAGGACCCCGCTAGCCACCCCCGATCTTTCGTGGACAAACAAATGAAAAGGTTTACCATAGTTCGGAGGTTTCAGAGACATCGAGGTGGCTACACTCTGTTTTAGTAACTCAAATGCCTTTTCATTGTCTCGGCTCCATTGTATCGAGTCAGGAGCTTTACTTGCAGTGAGCGCATGTAGCGGTTTTCTCAATTCGCCACAAGATGGCAGCCACGGTCTGCAAAACCCAATCAAGCCCAGGAACCCTCTTAACTGTCTCTTGGTTTTAGGAAGCAGGCAATTCTGTATGGTAGTAACGCGCCCCGGGTCCATTTGCCGTCCCTCCGGTGTCAAAATGAACCCCAAGTATTTCACCCTTTCTGACAGCCACTGAATTTTCTTCGGGTCTATTTTATGACCCCTTGAGTGTAAGTATAGCAAAAAGGCCTTACCGTCTTCTCGCAGCGCCCCCTGGTGTCCGTTAGCAATCAGGATATCATCAACGTATAGCACCAACACGGAACCTCTTTTTGGGGTGAATCCCTCAAGATCGTCTCTCAGACATTGGCTAAACACCCCGGGACTATCACAGTATCCCTGTGGGATTCTTGTCCACACGAAAGAGCGTTGGTCCCATTCGAACCCGAACAAATGCTGCGAATCTGGGTGGAGAGGAATGCTAAAAAAGGCATTTTTTAAATCTATGACGGTAAACCACTTAGCGTCCCATGGAATCTGGCTAATGATCGTAACCGGGTCTGGAACGACAGTATGCAATGGGACTACATACCTGTTTACCGCCCTTAAGTCTTGGCAAAATCTCCACCGTATGGGGTCTCCTGGTTTCTTGGGGGGTTTCTTTATTGGTAGAATGGGCGTGTTGCAGGGGGTTCGCTGTGGTCGGATGACTCCCTTTGCGATGAACCCTTCAATTATGGGGCGTATGCCTTCTCTGGCTTCTAAAGACAAGGGGTACTGAGCGACATTTGGTGGTGGGAGGAACGGTTTTACCTGGATTCTGACAGGGCTCACTGATCGTAACAGTCCCACATCCATGTCCTCTGTGCCCCATAGATCCGGCGGCAAGTCGGCAAGGTCCTCTGGCAGATGATAACCTATGTGTTTGTGTTTAATGGTATTCCCTTCTGGTACCCCCAAAACACTCATCAGTAAGCCCACCCCTTCAGGGGTACAGGTTAAGGTAGCCTCCAGTTTACACAACATATCGCGACCCATCAAAGAAATAGGGCAAGAAGCAGAGTAGAGAAAGACATGGTTAAACATTTTATCATTGTATTTCACTTGCAATGGTAACGTGACGCACATGGGTGTGGGGTTTCCATCTACCCCCATTGTCATTTTAACTTCTCTACTCAACCAATTTTCAGAGACAACATTTATCAAGGAATATGTGGCTCCTGTGTCCACTAAAAAGGTCACCGCTTGCCCCTGTACATTTAAGGAAAGCCTGGGTTCTTGGGTTGGGAGAGAGAGAGAGAGAAAAAGACCTGCCAAAGACATAAGATTCATTAATCCTGCTCCCAATCCCTCCCTCTCCATGGGTAGTCATTGTTGATTTTGCTGTTGTATTTGACGCCCGCCGTATTGGTCCCATGAAGCCGGTGTTTGCTGAACAGCGACAGGCGGAGGCGGGGGTGGGAACCCTACGTTCGCATCTGTACCTGCGAAATCTGGGTAAAAGGGATTATTAGTATTGTGTTGCGCGTCCCCTGTCCTCCACGGACAGTCTTTCTTAAAATGAGTGTATTCACCGCACTGGAAGCAAGCCCTATCCCCTTGCCAAGAATTCCTCATTTGTCCCCTTCCTCTCTGCATTCCGGCTCTCGGCCCCCTCGGAAAGCCTCTACCCCTACCTCGAAATCCTCTATTCAGTGGCTGGCCTCTTATAGCAAGAGCCAGCATTTCAAAGTCCTCTTTCTTTTCCTTTTTTCTTGTTTTCTCCTTATCCTTATCCCAAACAAAGTCCGCCACTTCCAAAATCACAGTCACAGCCTCCCCCCCCCACCCAGGCCTGAAGTTCAGAAAGAAATCCCTCACCGCTGGTTGCGCTTGATGAACAAAATTAGCGATCAGGGTCGGATGGTCCAGCACGTTCTCGGGGTCCAGATTAGTATAACTACGTGCCCCTTCTAACAAGCGCGACCAGAATTTTCTGGGAGGTTCACTGGCCTCTTGTTTGATTGCCATAAATTTAGCTTGGTTGGGGGGTTTCTGTGACATCCGCTCTAAGTGCCTCAAAATCCTATCTCTATCGGTCTGCAACTGAGCGCGGCGAGGCTGCGTCCAGTCTCCCGCTGCCCAGGCTGCAGCCGTTTGGGCTCGTTCCGGCCAAGCCCTGTTTACCGCCGCCTCAGCGGCCCAAGCAGTCTCCAACGTCCACAACCTGCTACATTCTTCACCTGTCAAAACTCTCCTCAACAAATGCTCCACATCCGAGTACGTCGGATTGTGGCTTTCAAATAGCCTGGCTAACAATTCTCTAATTTTTCTCGGCTGTTCTCCAAAAGTCCCAGCCATAGTACTCCATTCCTTTAAGTCCCATTCTAACCAACTTTTCAATTCCACTACCTCTGTACGCTGGATGCCCCCACGGCCATCCACATACGGTTGATCATGTATAACAAGGGGCATTTCCAATGCCTCTGCCTCTTTCCTTTTCTTATCCTTGTTTCGCTGGCGCGTGTCCACACCCCCTGAGGCCCCCTTCTCTTTCCCTTTTTCATCTGTCTCGTGCTCTGAGATTGTTGAAAAAGAACCCTTCTCCTCCAGATTGGGATGCCCGCCTCCGGGAGCTGGCGGCGGATCTGGAGCGGAGGGTATTATAGAACGGGTAAGGACCGTTCTTTTAAATGACGTATCATCGTTAAAATACTGAGGAGGGGGTTCCTCAATGGACAAAGTTCTAACTGCCATTAAAGTAAGACTATCCCACTTTTGCGACCCTATTTTCCATAAGAGCCAAAATTCCAATTGATCCGGGTGGGTATCCCCAATCCGCCTCCACACTCCCAGCAACGGAGCGGTTTCAAAGGACCCACCCCTCGGCCACCGTTCACCCGGTGCCGACACTGCAGTCATCCGCGGCCACTCCTCCTCACAGAGCTCTATCATCTTTTTCTTTTTTAGGCCTCTTCTCCTAACCGGCAATTCCTCTTCTTGCCACAGCATGCACATGATTCCCAAGGGGCTGTCCTTTACCGGCACGCTCCCTTTATTTCCCATGGCGTCTGGCAGCGGGTCTCTTTCCTCAGCTGTGCTTTATCCCCTAAATGTCAAAGCCGTCCGCCTTTATTGATAACCGAGAAAAAAAATCTCGTGGCGCCTGTTATCAAATAAGGGGTGCAATGGCAAAAAGGGGGTCCGCACAAGGGATCCCGGACGAGCCCCCAATTGTTAGGTCCAAACCCAACACGCAAGCCGCCCTGTCTCCCCAACTCTCTTATTACACCCGGGAAGAGTGCGGAGCTGGGTGCAAATGGACCCACTGTCAGAGACCAAGTAACACACAATAAAAAGCCTTTGCAAAGGGGACCCAATACTTACACGCCAAAGCCTGCGAGCATGGGAACCCCGTTTATTTGGATGTCAGAGAATATATAGGCTTACCCCGAAGTTTACAATATCGGGTACACGTCATAAAACACAAAAGGAGCAGTTGCCAATAATTACAGTTCTAGGAGCATATGAAAGGAGGTAAAGGGGTACAGGAAAGGGGCACAATTGGAAACATCAGGACTATCTTCCAGACTTCATGTCTGCCCATTTCACATGTCCTTGAGATAAGCACCGTGTAACAGTAGACAAAGACGGTTATGGAGGGGAGGACCAGTTGCAACCGGGCGCCCCCCGTAAACTAGGGATAGTCATGGTACTGCTTCGCTTGCATATCAAAGGACTGAAACAAGTCAAGGATATGAGGGGCATAGGAATAGCATTTGACATTCTTGTGTAAGGCACATTAGCAACAATAAGCAAGGCTACATGAATGTGATAAGAAATGCATAGTAGGGAAGTTTCCAGCTTAAACCGGCTTTTATTATGCGAGCCACTGGAATGTAGGTAAGGGTCAGGTCACCAGGAAATAAACCGACATTTATATCAAAAAACCAAATAAAGGCCACTTTGGTTCTATTTCCCAGAAAGCCCAAGTGATGTTAGCCCAAGTGAACTGTAGTACCATGGAAGATCACAAATTATCCTTAACACTAGTCTCAAAAAGCAATCTAAAGAGACAATCTGATCATATATTCTACTACAGTAATCAACACATTTATTCTGTTTCTCTAAAAAGATATATTTTGTCCCTCTACATTTAATATTTACTCCTAATCTTTTTAGGTCCATTTAAAAAAACCTATAGGATAACACAGGGGCAGTATGGCTATGTGATCAATGCAGTTTGTAGCACTGTACTATACAGGAGGTGTTATGATAAAGTATGAATCAAAGTCTATGTAGAACATTGGTGTGATAATAGAGTTATCCAAGATAAAAAGTTTTAAATCTTTTACAGAAATTGTGAAAGGATTTTAGACTTGATTTTGAGGACTAGACAAGAGATTAGCAGGACCTCCTCTATGACTAAAGTATGTTCTTCCATTGATCCTTTTGGGTTGAACATTGCCTGGGACTCAGGAGCCGCACAGAAGTGTGTCCCCCCCCCAAGGGCCCATGGCACCATCCCCTGGACTCACCATAGCAACCTGACTAAGCTAAGGGCGGCTGCGGTAACAACAAAAAATTACTCTCGAGCAGCACGTGCGCCCGCCAAAGCCCTAAAAGAAAAAGCAAGGAAGTGACGTAGGCTTATGGGCTTTATGGATGGAGACTGGCGTCGCTTTAAAGCCCTGGTCATCTCTATAGTGAAAACTCAAAATACTTTGTATTGGAAGTCTGGGCAAAATGGGCAGAAAACTGCCTCCACGTTTTGCCTTATATCTCTGGATCCACAAGGGCTAGAGACTAGATTTTTTTTAAAATGAAAGCAGAGAATCAAGGCCACAAAATGGACTAACCGGACACTGGATGGGATGGATAGAATCCAGCTAACCAGGCAATATGGCAACCCTATTATAGGAACTACTTTCGGGTGTAGTTGAAAGATTTTTGTATTAGTTAATTCCAAGCACTGGGGTTGTCTAGGCTGACTGGCATTGACTTTCCCAGGTTTCTGACAAGAGTCATTCCCATCCCTAACTGAAGATGCTAGTGACTGAACCTGGAATCTTCTGCATGCAAAAAAGTTGCTCTGCCACTGAGCTGTGGCCTTCCTTCTTTCTTTCAGCTGTTTTAACACCAAGACTGCTTAATTCTCTTTATACAAGTTAGAGATTATTACCATGCTCTTCCCTTAGGTCTTCCTATTGCTTATCTGAAGGCACTTTATTTAAATTCTGTAGCTCCTTGGGCTTTTCTTGTTTCTCATTTTACCCATGCGTCAGTCTCCGTTCAGCTGACTTTGTCATGACCCCTGTATCCAGCAATAATTGGGACACCAAGTTTGAGGCTGCGGGGACACCAGATGGGGAGACCGTTGCACTGGAGACTTCAGGACAGGAACTTCCAGAGGAACCTCCCAGACTACCAGAGCCCATTGTAGAGCCTCAAGGAAGGCATCTGGAGACAGAGGCTTGAAAGGCCTCAGTCTGCTCCCAACCTTGTTGGAGCACATTGCTCACTTGGAACTGTCTGTCATTCAGCAACCTTTGAGCTGCCTTGCCTTCAGCCTTGTCTCTTTCTCCATGGGATCTGGCATCAAGCCAGAACATAACAGGCGTCTATTTTCTTAGAGTTAAACCTTATAAATGCCTGCAAGGTTTGCCACCCCTTTTTGTCTTTGTGCCCCTTACATTCAACTTGCCTTCTCATCAACTCCAAAATCTCACCTGTTATATCTTATTGCTCCTTCTCTCTGGAATGCCTCCTGATAGTTGTCAGTCTGTGATGAAGATGTGCTTGTTTCCCCTGGCCTAGTTATTCTCTGTTTCCCTACTTACTGCGCCCTTTCTAATTTCCTGTCTGTCTTTATCCGCTAGATCACAATCCAGAAGGCAAAGGGCTGGCCTTTAATTTTACTGATTGTACAGTGGTTTGTTTCAAATGTGCATTTGAAATAAATAAAACATTTGTGTTGTTATAATTAGGTTATCCAGCTTTAATTACTGGCCAGGAAAAGCAGCCTCATGCACAGAAATTAAGCTGGTGAAGCTTTACCCCATCTAATTATTCACATAGCAGCAAAACCTTCCCCAGTTAAAATTTGGCTGCTATTAAAGACACAAGAGGAACATAAGATTCTGTCTTATACCGAGTCAGACCATTTCCCTTGCAGCTTGGTATTGTCTACAGCAGGAATAAAGAACTTGTGATCCTCTCAATGTTGTTGGGTTGGACTCCAGCTCCCATCATCCTTTGCCAACATGGCCAATGGCCAGGGATGATGAGAGTTGTAGTCCAACAGTGTCTGGAGGGCCACAGGCTCCCTATTCCTGGTCTATATTGACTGCCAGTGGCTCTGCAAAATTTGAGGCAGGAGACATTCCCATCCCTACCTTGAGTTGTTGGAGATTGAACCTGGGGCCTTCTGAACAAAGCAGATGTTCTACCACACTGAGCTACAGCTTTTCTCCTATGAGCAGGGCTCATGGGGGGCAGGGAGCAGGCAACCCTATTCAGGATTCATACTTGAGTCATCTCGCATACATGCACAGCTAGCATTCAGGATTCTAAACTAATAGCTCGAATGGAGCAGATCTCCAGGTCTGTGGTGCATCCACATGAGTGTGTATATTTTATAGAGGGAATAGGCATTCAGATTGGTGTCTCTGAAGGTTTGGTCTTCACAAACATTCAGGAACTAGTTTTTGTAAGTTGTTTTCACTTTGTATATTGCAAAGCATCCCTAGAGAATATTCAAATAGGGTTTGGCTAGCCATGACTGGTCAGAGTCTCCCTGTGGCAGATTGCTGCTCATTGGTTTCACTGCACTGCTAAGTGATTTTTGCTGGAAACAAATTTATAGCAGCATATCTGTTTCCACAGAAATCTGAGGCAGGCAATGTGCAAATCCCAATGTCACGCATATTTGCCCCGCTAAGAATGAATTGCATGAATGTTTGCAGAAAGTGGGATGTAAATGTAGCTTGTGATCTGTTATATTGCCAGTGTGGTGTAGCGGCAGTTAGAATGTTGGATTTACCCTCCGGACACCCAGGGTCCAATTCCCACAGCCATAAAGCTCACTAAATGTGCTTCCACAGAGCAGTTTGTTGTAGACCTGGCACTGCATATGCATGCTAACGTTTTGCAGCATCTCTACATCACCACCACCATCATCAAGATGCTGTGCCATATTCCCCCCTACACACACACACACACACATACACCTCTTAATCCAAATTTACTGTTCCTGCAGGGGGGCTTCCTTACTGGATTTCCACAAAAGTGAATAAGTTGGAGAACTAATATGAAGCAGCATTTTATTTGCGTGCACAAGCAGCTCTGAGTCCACAATAAAATGCAGTTGGGAAGCACCCTAAGAACCTTTGGGCCGGTCAGCCACTTTCTTCTGCATAACCCACCTCACAGTGTTGTTGTAAGCTTAACATAGGAAGCTGCCTTATATTGAATCAGACCATTGGGCCATCTAGCTCTGTATTGTCTGCACCAGGGATGAGGATCCTCCTGGGGCCCGGCCTCCAGATGTTGCTGGACTCCCGTCACCTTTACCATGCTGGCTGAGCCTGATGGGAGTTGGAGTCCCACACCTTCTGGAGGGTCAGAGGTTCCCCGTCCCTGGTCTGAACTGACTGTGACTGGCCATGGCTCTCCAGGGTTTTAGACAGGAGTCTTTCTCCAGCCTCACCTAGAGATGGCGGGGATTGAACCGGGGCCATTCTGCAGGCAAAGCAGCTGCTTTGCCACTGAGCAACACCCTTCCTAACGTGTGTGTGGAGTGGACATGTATGCTGCCTGGCGCTCCTTGAAGATAGAGCGGGATACAAATTAACAAGAAGTAAAATATAAATAACCTACCTCACAGGGCTGTTGTGAGGATTAAATGAGGAGGGGGAGGACCATGTATGTATGCCAGCTTGAGCTCCTTGGAGAAAAGGTGGGATATTAATGCAATAATCAAGCAATCAATAAAATAACTATTGGGAAACCTGAGTCACAATCCAGGGCACAATTCTGCTCACAAATTCCCTACATCAAAGGGCCTTATGCACACTTCACTCAGCTCTGGTTTGTCATCCAGTGCACACAAAATGTGGAGACGCTTGTTTGCAGTCATTTCAAAAATTTGCCAAGAAAAATTATAAAAAAGTTGGAGCTGGGGGTTGAAAGCAAACTGAAATCAATTGGAAGGAACTAGGATGTTTTTGCAGCAATTTGGTGTTCCTTTTCTATTATTATTATTATTATTATTGGGTAACAAAAACAAAACAAATGCCCTATATTTTAAGATGCTTAGCCAGCCAAAAATCTTTGGTTCCCTTTCCTAAGACCAATAAGTAAATAAATCAAACACACTCCCACTTTTAACCACCAGGTGTCTCCACAACACCCACCCCAACTTTGTGTCTTTGTCTCTAGAGGCATTTTAATGCAGAAAAATGTCAGCAGGGCCAAGGTGTGTGTGAGATAAAGATTTATTAGATTACAAGTGGTGTGATGAGGAAACCAGTGAAAATGGTTGACACCAGGTTCTTCACACAATAGGTTGTATCAAACAGTGTTGCAGAGGAGTTGTCAGTAAGGCTTCAGTCAGTGAAACAGAGAGGGAATTTGGCAATTCCCTCTTGCCTCTGCAACCCCTCCCAATCTGTTCCAGAGGGTTGGGGGACCCTCCCAAGCAGATTTGGGGAGCTAGAACTTGCTTCCCTCTCTGTTCCGCTGACAGAAGTCTTACCATCATCTGAGTGGCACCACTGGATACAACCCCATGTTAGTTTACCTTATGAAACAGATTATTCATACACACATACATACACCTCTCTGCAGTGCTCCAGGGAGCACATATGGAAAAGCCTCGGATAGCTTTAAAGTCAAATCATGGTGGATCATTCAACAATAGGTATCAGCTATGTTAGTTAAAAAGATCCTCCATGTTCAGAGGCAGTGTACCTTTGAATACCAGATGGGAATACACAGCAGGAGAGGATTGTTGCATTCATGCCCTGCTTCTGGCTGGTTGCTGAGGCATCTGGCTGGTCACTGTTGGAAAAAGAATGCTTTACTAGATGGTCCTTTGGTCTAATATCCAGCAAGGCTGTTCGTAGTGTAAATATTTTCTGCTGGGTTGAGAACCCAAATGGAACACAGTGAGATCCTTGTGGGGCATCATAGGCACATTTTTTAGATCCTCTGGAGCAAATTCCTATGAAACCAGGGGTACACAGATACAAGAGGGACAACTTGAGAAGTAACTCACGGCTTCGTTTTATTTAAATGTTGAAATCCAGGATTTTCAAGGTTTTGCAAAGCTACTTTAATGCAGCAGATACCCCCAAGGTCTTTTTGTATTGGACCTAGGATAGTTGGAAAGTTCCCCCACAAGAGAACATTAGCTGAATTGACTTTCTATATACACAAAGAAAATGGAAAGTAAAAAGTGCCAGGGTTGATAAGATGTAAAATATTTTATTATTTTTTATTTCTGGGAATGTGCTCATTCTTTAAATGCAAATATATTGGAGATCGGCCCTGTAGATTGCCCTAATGCTCGCTAAGAAATACAGATAATTTTAATGAACTGGCTCCTCCTTAGTAAATGCCAAGTTAGCTTTTTTTCCTTTTCCTTTTCCTTTTTTTTTTAAAAAGGTCACATTCTAAAATGATTGCTTATCTCTTGGTGACATTCATGTTCCACAATGAGCAGAACAGCAGCAGTAACATCACTGCTAATGTCAGAGCCTGTGTCTACAGGCCCCGCAGCATAGCTAAAAGCTTTGGAGAGACACAGAGCAATATGTAATTAATTAGAAAAAGCTATGTTTAACACAAGTTACGGTTGATAGGATTCATCATATGCCAAGAGGCAAGGAAAACGGCCAGGAAGGAGCTGCTCCAGTCTCCTTGACCGCTGCTTAGTGATTTTCCACTAACATTATCTATATAAAGACACTGTTATCTGGGCCTGTACAAGTCAATCCCTTCCTCCCCTCCCCTCGCTTCTAATGCTACTTCAGAAACACTCGCTAGGATTATTTTACAATTGCTCCCTAGAATATATTCTTCTAGAGTTGCCAGTTTTTGTTTACAAAAATCAGGTCGCTTCAGGGCAGAGTGCCGCTGGGCATGGGCAAAATTCCTTTTTCCCAAGGGGGAATCAGTCTTTCAAAGGGACTTCAGGAAGGACAAAATGCTCATATCATGTGCAGAGTGCCTTCTTTGTAGGGGTGGGTGCTGTCAATTTCAGTTTCTGTTTCTTATCTTCCTAGTCTTTGTCAGTTCTCCACATTTCCACACCAATTTGCAATTTTTTAAAACAAAACATTGTCATAGAAATTCATCAGCATTTTTGTGCAAATATCTCATGATATACACATGTATGTCTGCAATTTGGTAATATACACATTTTTGCAAAGCAGTGGTCCCTAATATAATGCATTTTTGCACACTTCACCCTAGTAAATATTTTAAAATGTATTTCTGTGCACATTATTTGGCTGGAAAACTGCTCTGCAAAATTTGGAGAAGTACGAATTTCAAAGGATGGCTCTGCTTTGGCTCACGTATTGTTTTGGAAAGTGCAAATTAGGTATATTTGCCTTGACATTTGTACAGACTCAGTTTTCTCCTTCATCCCTACTTCTTTGTGAAGGGACTGCTTCCCTTCCTGTCTGGAGACCATCTGGGGCGCCTCCAGGCTGCCAGTATCTTGCAGGAGAGATTCAAGCACATCCCAGAACTTTAGGTTTGTACAATTAAAGTGTTTTGGCACCCTGGCACAAGAAACCCACTTTATTTTAAAGGACTTTTTGCTGTTAAGAAAGTGAGGGGAAATGCACTGAAAAGCGTGGGATGAACGAATGCCTAATGGGAAGATGTATAAACACTGCACATGGAAATCAGGATGAATGTTCATTGTTGAATAATCTTCCCATCAGAACGAATACTCAAGAAAGGCTGGACATAGTCTAACCTCCATGTAATCTGTGAGCAAGCAAATCAGGATGAATGCTCAGGAAACAGATTGTCTGGAGGAGCCATGGGTGTCTGTGGACTTTGGCATCCTGTGCCTCACTCTCAGCAGAGGTTGTCAGTGGCTCCAGAAATGCTGTGTTGTTTGAGGTGAGGTGGCAAGCAGTCACTTGACTGAGAGGGAAAGATTTGGGCTCCATTCCAGGCTGGTTTCTCTGGCACAGCTACTAGAAGACCAGCATGCACACATAGGCAAGCTTGCCAAATACACTCTACCAAAAATTGTACCAGCCACAAGGGGGCCAGTGCCTCCAAAAAGTGTGGTTTCGACAATCCCCCCCAACCTAGCTAAGCCACTCCCAATTATGCCTTTCCTTGACTCCACCCACCCAAAGCTCCTTCTCCCTCGTTTGGTCTGATCCTTATTGTCTCATGAAACAACCAAACCCAATTACCACTTCTGCTACCAATACGTACTGAAAAGATTTTCTCCTTATAGGTTCACTTGCCTTCTAGATTCCCCTCCCCAGTTTCATTCTCCTCTTAAATCTCCCCCCCAAATCTCATCCTTTCTATTAATTTCCTCAGATTAATTTCCCGCCCAGATTACCCACAAAATTAATCCACCTTCCAAAAACTCATTTCTTACCAGATTTCCCCCCCCCTCCTGCTTCCGGCTTTGTCCCTGAGGTCTCTCTTCTACCTCCCTACAAAATTAAAATCCCTGCTTTTCTTACTCCCCCAGCTCTGCCTTTACAGCTAAGCCTGCAGCTAAGGAGCACATATCAGCTGATTGTCAGGGCTTGCCATGTGCCTTGACTCCACCCACCCACCCACTCTGATGATCAGCTGATTGTTGGCAGTTTGTAGGCGGTACCTTAGCCTGCAATGTTTGATTTCAAGCCACGCGGACAAAAATGGGCCATATTGACATTAGGAGACTGATGGGGTAGATCTGACCACCCATCAGATTTGGCCTGGGTGGGGTGGGCGGGAAGATGGTTCTGGCCTGCCAGCCAGATCCAGTTCCCTGCCCCGGTCATATAACCTCCCTGCAAACAAAAATGAATGCTCAATAAACAGCCGACATCATCTAACCTCCCCACAAACTTGGGGCAAATAAATCAGGATGAATGCTCCATCAACAGATTGTCTGGAAGTGACCCAGATCTGCATTCTGGTTGGATCAGTAGCTTCTGGTTAACTGGAAACCCTGTTCTAAACCCTCTAAAAGCTCGTGGCAGCTAGGATGGTGTTGACATGTACACTGCTACTTGGGTTTGAGATAACCCACTGCACATCAGACCAATATCCACTGTATGCCAAGAATTAATGGTGATAGTAGTTAGTTCTCACTGCTCACTGCTCAAGAGCTGATTTTCCACTAGATTCCCCTCTCCCAGTTCCCCATCTTCCCCCTCCAGTTACACAACATGGACGGCTGCAGTTAGTTCTAGCTACCTTTTCCATTGCTTTCTTGCAGCAACACAGGCACCCCAACTAAATGTGCAAATGGATACACTCAGTTACAAGATGAAATCAAGGCTGGGTTAAGGGAGGAGTCTTGCAGTGCTAAATCACAAGGGGGAGCATACAGGAGATCTGATGGCCATAAAGCATTCTCTATTCTTGTGAGAATCCGCCTATTCTTTCTCTAGATTAAGGGAACAATGGTGCTTTCAATCAGCAGCTGGTCTGACAGCTTGTCATTAAAGCAAAATGTAAATGAACACAAACCTATAGGTGTCAGGTCTCCCACATTACCACAATGTCATGGGACCTCCGCAGCTCAAAACGTCTCACAACAATGAGAGACTGTATTAATCCAGGCAAGATGTTTGTCTGGATTTGGAGTCTACGGGACCAAATCTTGCTCCACCAGCCCTTCTGTTTACATTCACCAAAGAGTGGCACCACCTTGAGCATAAGGTTCTTGTTACCCATTGATAGACTGGTTGTATTCTGGGGACTTCTTCTGGAATAACTGGAATAGTCTTCTTTTTTACTGACAGCTTGCCCATTGTTACAAAATTAAGGTGACTTCTTGTGCATCCCAACTAGCTTCAATCCGTCCTGCCTCAGTTTTGAAAGTGTCTGCTTGGCGGCGGGGGCGGGGGAGAGCTTTCCTGAAGGCAACAAAGAAAAAAGGGTGCTTCTAAGGCACACACCCTGTTTTTTTGTTGTTGTTGTTTTTTGGTTGTCCCCATTCTAAAAATTGAATTACTTTGGACGTGTAGACCCGTAGTGTTTAAAACACATGTGGGTCTTTTTGCACTTCTGCACGTAGCTCTCTGCTACGTACACACCTTTGTACACCTTTGCTTTGTACACACCTTCCTGCCATAATGTTTGTTAAAGCAGCAGCTGCTATCTGTGCCCTGTACACGCTGGTGGGCTGATTTGCCAACTAGGGCGCATTAGTCTTCTCTACTTTCCCCTCGGTTAGGGTTTCCACGCCCCCTGAGCGCTGCTGGAAATGACATCATGCCCTGCTGCAGCTGCGTACGTGCCATTCCACCAACTGTTTTAATTTTTTTTTTCCCTGTGGGTCTTTCGAAACACAAGATATGGAAAGAGAGGGGATGGAAACTGGTGTGTTGATATACTGAAATAATAATATACAGTTTGTTCCCTGCTTTTCCATCTCTCGCAATCAATATCCACTTTCCTCTTTCAACAAGCCTTTTAAGTTAGGACCTATCCCAGTCTGCGTCTGTGTTAAAATTGCTTTTTAATGTTTTTTTTTTTAAAAAAATATGTTTTTAAAATATGTTTTAAAAGCTTTTTAAAAAATGTTTTTAAAGTTGTTTGTTTTGGTGTATGTTAAGGTCTGTTTTATTATGTTTTGATGTGTTTTTAGCGCTTCTGTTTGCCGCCCTGGGCTCCTGCTAGGAGGAAGGGCAGGATATAAATCAAATAATAAATAAATAAATATGCTAAAATGTATCATAGTTGTGGTGGCTCCTTCTAAGCTGTTCTTGAATCTTTCCCTCTCCCCAAATATCAAGAAGATTGAGGATTTCTTGTGTTTTCCATGAAATGCCTCTCCCCTTCCCATTTACCGATACACCATTATCCTCCATTGCAAAAGCAGCCAACCCTCAGCTTTACCGGAAAGGGCAGCTCCCAGGTGATTGGGCATGGAAATGAGGGGGGAGTGGAACAGCCCTGTGATGTCAGAAGGTCAAGCCCAATAGGAGGTCACCTGAGGAAGTGTTCTCTGTGTACACATTCAGGGAGCAAGCTCTTGATAAATGCATTTTTGTGATAAAATGGATTATAGCCATTCCAGCACCTTTAATCAATGAACAGTGTGGGACAGGGACAACATGAGGATGATGTGATGTGTAGAGCGCCCCAAAAATGCACTTGCATCCTCTACTGAATACACATTAACACACAGTGTGTACACAGCCTTAGTACCCTCAGGCTCTAGACCAGTGTTCTTCAACCTTAGGTCCCCAGATGTTGATGGACTACAACTCTCACCATCCCTGACCATTGACCATGCTCTCTGGGGATGATGGGAGTTGTAGTCCAACAACATCTGGGGACCCAATGTTGAAGAACAGTGTTCTAGACTAACTCTACCCACGCAAGTTGGATCCTCTTGTAGAGAAAGAAGTAGAAGAGGGCTTCCTATTCTCGTTGAGCTTTTCTTGAATAATTTAGGTGTTCCTGAGCTCCAGCATGGTGTGTTCCTATATCCTTTGATTTTGATTTCATGCTTGCTACTCAATCCTGGCTACTGGTTTCTCCTTCAGCCCTAACTTGGGTCACACCCACACCATACATTTAGCACACTCTTATACCACTCTAACAGTCATGCTTCCCCCAGGGAATTCTGGGAAGTGTAGTTTGTTAAGGGTGCTGAAAGTGGTTAGGTCCTGTTCTTCAATCTTGAGTCCCCAGATGTTGTTGGACTACAACTCCCATCATCTCCAGACAGCATGGTCCATGGTCAGGGATGATGGGAATTGTAGTCTATCAGCATCTGGGGACTCAAGGTTAAAGAACACTGGGTTAGGAAGCCCTTTACAAACTACAGTCCCCAGGATTCTTTAGGGGAAGCCATGGTTCTTTAAAGTGGTTTAAGAGTCCTTTCAATGTTTGATGTGGATGTGACCTTGCTCTTTTTCCTTGGCTTGTCCTTCAGTCCTCCTGACTTTCATGGCTGGCCTTCCCATTCAGCAACATGAGGCTGCTGCCTCAAGTGGCAGAGACTGAGGGGCAGTCAATGGACAGAAGTGTGTGCACCACTTGGCTTGCACTACACCCCCTAAGCTAGGCTGAAAAATGTCTTGTTCTGGTCCTGCTGATTTTGTCCCACAGATCCTGTCTCCCAGATCACCCCATTGCTTAGCCTCGGCACCCTGCAATAATCTTATTGATATTCTGCTTGTTTTCCTCAATTTGCATAATGAATGCATGGACCATCCATAACGCTGCCAGTTTAAATGCTGATAACTTTCATTGGGAATTGCTTTATCCCAGAAAGCATCTCATGGCAGGAGGATAAATTGTGGGGAAAGCTTTGGCTGCTACATTTCTGCATGCCAGGCTGCTGACAAAAACACAGGAGCAGGGATAGTAAAAAATAATAATAATCCAGGCAACCCTCCCTGTGTTTAGGTACATGGATGTCTGCATATAAGCAGTCAAGGATGATGGCATGGCAGTTATAGTCAACAATATCTAGAAGGCCACAGATTTCCCACTGTTGTTTGAAAGTGTTGGCCCATGCATATATGGGGTGGCTCTGAGGTTTTACCACATCCCCTCCCTCCTGCCATGCCAAGTTGCACCTGCAAAAAGTACCTCTTCTACACACCTGTTAAGGAGTCCTGCCTTCCTTTGCATCTGGTCACCTAAACTTGCTGTGCAGATTCCTGATGATTGCAGCACAGTTTGTCCAGACCTTTGCATGTGCCACAGTTCTGTAGGAGAGCAGAATGCAACGTCAGACACAGAAATCAGCTTCCTGAGAATCACATTTTTTAATTTTTTTTAGCAGAATACATGTTAGCCACATATATTCCTAGGATGCTATTCAATTAAATAATTGTGCAATCCCCAGAGTTTCTGCTAGGACTTATCCCCTTCTCCTCCTCCCACATGCACCCCACACTGTCCCCAAACCTTCTCTGGAGGGTTGAGGGAACCCCAGAACAGATTTAGGGGCAAGCAGGGGGAGGAAAGGGGGAGAATGTTCCATTGCGCAAGGAGAAATCCTTGTGCTGTTGGAATGTTCACCATAGCGCTACATTGGATATAACTCTTAGCCCATATGGCTGCAGAGATAGGATTGAAGGGGTTTGAATAACACCTGCTAAAATCTCATAAATTAGAGAATAAGATTATTCCAGCAGTTATTCCTGCATAGCTCCTAACTGCTTCCCACCGCCCATTACTACCCAAGTCAGACTAGGCAAAAAGAAATCATGCAAATGTGTTTTTAAATCGCACACATGGCCAAATCCAACTTTTCTTGAACACATCATTCGGATGGCAGAGACACAGGATTTTACTAAGAGCACCTTATGCGTCTGTGTGCCTGGGAAAGTCATACTGAAACGGACAAACTGTCAGCCATCCCGGTGACCCTCCCAAAATGTCAATGTGCTCCTCTGGTAGATTCCTGTCAAACTCAAGTGCCAGACCCACTCACTTTTGGCTGTGTACACCTGGGTGGAGATGCAGCTTGTTTCTTTTTAAAGTCACAGATCATTATTTGCAGCACCTGCTTTGCCTTGAAAAGCTGAAGAAAGAAGAGAGCTGTTTCATGACTCTGAGGCATGGCAGCTTCTACCTGCTTAGGGCAAGAGTTTCAACCTGACCACTTCTCAAAGAATCCTGGCTCGTAACTTCTTTTCTGTCAGGTAGTGTTAGAACAAATTGGGTGTTAGAACAAATTAAACCAGAACTGTCACTAGAAGCTAAAATGATGAAACTGAGGTTATCATACTTTGGACACATAATGAGAAGACATGATTCACTAGAAAGGACAATAATGCTGGGAAAAACAGAAGGAAATAGAAAAAGAGGAAGGCCAAACAAGAGATGGATTGATTCCATAAAGGAAGCTACAGACCTGAACTTACAAGATCTGAACAGGGTGGTTCATGACAGATGCTCTTGGGGGTCGCTGATTCACAGGGTCGCCATAAGTCATGGTTGACTTGAAGGCACATAACAACTACAACAAGTGATGGGTGAATCTGTCAATTTCCATTTCTAATTTTTCCACTCTTAAGATCACATTTCTACATCCTCATCAAACTTCAATAGCATTTTAGAGCAAATTTCTCCTAATATATTCATGTTTGTATGTAATTTTGCCTAATTTGCAAATTTTTGCAGAGCAGTTTTCCCAGTATATAAGTTTACTTTTTGTACACATTACTTGGCTGCAGAACAGCCTTGCGAAATTCAGAGAAGTGTGAATCTTGAAGGATAGTTATGCTTCAATTTGCGTATTGTTTCAGAGCGTGCAGTGCAGATTAGCTAGGTTCACCACCTTTAAATGAGAACTGAATCAATCTCCCCCCCCATCCTTACTGTTGGGGAAAGGATATAGCAATCAACCACCAAATATCTGCACATGTCTGCAGCAATGCTGATCCAGCAGGAAAAAGCTTTTAACCACAGGCCTGCCTACAGCTTGAACTGTTTGGCAGCTTTAATAAACTTAGAGAACATAGGCTTACTATAGTATGCTCTTTTCTCTTCCCCCGCCCCGCTCCCGGAGTGAATCCCACACAGTATTATGTGCAGGATCAGCTTATCTAATGAGACTGAAGCCTCCTGATAGGATTTTCATTTTATTGCTTATCCATCACTTATTCCACCATCCTGCATGTTGTCAGATTACTCCGACTTAAGCCTTTTATTTTTAATAATTGCTTGAAAAGTTGATTATTTTCAAAAATAGAGCTGGGATGTGTAGTGTAAAGCTTATCTTCCTCTGTGATCAAGGAGGGGATTTATGTCAGGAGTGTATATCCTCCACTGTGACATCTTTGTGTTTATCTCTGTTGAGTGCTCCGCCCGCCCTTCATTCACTGTTTAACTGGCTATTGGAGCAAGCTCTGCAGTCTCAGAACCCCACGGGTCAAAACACAACACCTGACAGTGACACCTGCATCCTTACATCTCCTCACCCCCACAATACTGCAGAGCAGAGACTGAAGGTGCTTTTCAAACAGTCTACCCCCTCAATGGAGGCTGGGGTGGATGAATAATTCCTGAATCCTGGGGACTAAGCTCACACTGTAACTTCAGAGGATGCTTCCCATCAGTTGAGGCTGGTGGCTCTGATGTCAGTGGGGCAGTGAATCAGCTCTGGGATTTAGCCTGAACTTTCAAGGAGTTGTTGAGCACCTTGGACAGCTCCTTGAAAGTTCAGATGAAAACCTGGGGGGGACTCACTGCCCCACTGACATTGGAGCCCCCGGCTTCCACTGCTTACCAACGACAGTACCACCGGACCTAGTAAGATGTTCCCCATCCCGAAGTGATCCAGTGGCAAGGCAATCACATCTCTCAGGCCCAGAGAAGATCGAAGCAGCTTCTGAGCTGCAAAAATGGCCATTTCTATGCAAACTTTGGCGAAAAGATCCTTCCTTGCCTTTTCTTCTCTTCCTATCACTCTTTTCCTCTTTTCCCCTATTCAGAGACAGAGCTTGGAAGATTACTTTAAAAAAGTAATAAATTGCAGTTACGATTACATAGCCCAAAAAAGTAGTAATTACTGTTACAATTACAATTGCTCTGAAAGTAACTGATTACTTTTTCTCAAAAGTAATCACTATAATTACATTTAAGTTACTTTTAAAAAAAAATCCCTACAAGGTGCTGGCCTTGCCTGCTGCACGTCTAAGTAGCCTAAAACAACATTAAAAATAAACACACACATACAGAGGTAGTAGAATAATTCTTTTTATCCATAAGCTAGCAATGGTGGTCTCTCCGCTGGTAAGGGTGGTGGGGAGGGAGGCTGAGGCCACTACTCAGATCTTTGCACATCAAACCAAGTGCAACCCCCTCCCACTCAGCCAGCAAGCACAATCTCTCTCACTTAACCACCTCCTGGACCCTGCCCTGCCACCAACTAAAGGACACACCCAAGCAAACATTTTTCCCTGAGATGCAAAAAACTTAAAATACTGCAAATGCAGCACAGTAGCCAGAGAGGGTGGTGGAGGTCACTTTGTGTGCCAAGTGCAAACACACACACACAAACACACACACACACATTGTCATCTTTCACCTCCACAGTTCTTTATCTCCATTCTGCTGCTGCCTCCTTCTCCTCCTTTATCCATGTTCTTGCCCTCCGGCTCCTTCCCCCCCTCATTCTTCTCCACCACCATCCATTTTTATAAACAATTGTTTTCTCCACTCCACCCTCTCTCACTCTCCACCTCCTCCCTTGTTGCCTCCTACCCACCCACAGCGCATGAGGGAAGAGCGATGCTGCACAGTTTGAGGCACATGATTTTCATCCACAAATCAGAGGAGCAGAAGACTTCCTCTGCTCCCTCCCCCAAGTAATGCCCCAAAATAATGCTGGAAACATTACAATTACTCCACAAAAGTAATAAAATTAGTCCTAGTTCTATTACAATCAAAATGTAAAGGAATTACCTACTCATTCCTCAAAAAAGTAATGAATTACAAGTCAGACTCCTGTGAGCCACTCGAATGACGTAGCTCATTCCTGCTGTATATATTTGTGTCTCACCTGCAGGAGTTTTGAACATTCAAGTCACTTATCCTGTGAGAGAGCCATCATGCTTGTGGACGGTGGATTCCCAGTAGAAAACAGGAACACATATCTGTGCGAGGTTTCATTTCTGCTTCATTTCAGGACTGCATTTCTCTTCATACTGGAAAGACTCGTTCATTTTGAGTTTTCTTTGCTAAAACCATGTTTGTTTCATATTTTTATTTAGGTCAGGGGTGGGACACCTCAGTCCTGGGGGCCGAATGTGGCCCTCCAGCCCTCTCTACCTGGCCCTTGAGATGCTCCCCAGGCAATACCCCTCTCTCACCCTGCTCTGCTTTCACTTGGCTGGAATTTGTACTTGAACTGTGATCATCTCTCTTGCTTGCCTCTATGGAGGACGGGGGGGGCAGTGGTTGTGTGGTGTATGTACAAATCTCAGACTTTGGTGTTGCTGCAATGCAGCCTACTGTGTAAAAGGTAAGAGTCACATCCACTGCTCTTCCCCAACACACACACTTTTTACCTCTGGCCCTACCTGTGCTTGATGTGTGCCTCCCAGAAAGTCGCCCATGGGAGACTATGGCCCTTGGGCTGAAAAAGGTTCCACAACCCTGATTCAGATTTTTGGGGTTCCCCCCCTTTTTCTTTTAAAAATGTTTTTTGTTTACTGCTAGCTGCAGCAGAAGCAGCAGAACAAATACCAGTGGCCATTCCTGGCGAGCACCACATCCCCTCTGGAATGCCTTGAAGAAGCATCATTCCATAGCATTGGCGGTGACAGTGATAGGGGGCCTGCGGAATGGCAGCTGCAGGAATAAATGGCAGCCCCTCCTTTAAAAAAATTATATAAACAGAAAGAACAAAATAAGGAAGGAGCCAATAAAATAAACGACAAATACCACTCCCCAACAAGTGGAATCACAAGGACAGTTGTAAGCAGCAGAATAAAAATCCAGCAGAATCATATTGGAGACATTTTGTTATACTATAGAGTTAAAAAAACACAACAACCCCACACTAGAAACCACTGGAAGATGGCCACGGAGGGCGTGCATGGATGTGTCATCCATAAAATTCCACCCTGTAGATATGAATCCTTAGTGGCAGCCCCTTTTAATGGTAGCCTTCATTCCCCTGAATGCCCTGGAATTATGTTGTGTTGGGGCATTCTGGGAGGAAAATGGTGGCTGCCAGGAACAGCTGCTGATGCCTGCTGCACTGCTGCTGGCCTGACCCCAAATGGATGGATGGGAGCCCTAAGGAGGATTCTCATTCATTCCTTTGAAGAATGGGAGCCCCATTTAGTTGTATTTTCCACTTGTCTGGAAACAAAGCCAGCACCGCTAGTAGCTTTACACAACACATGGTTAAACTGTAGAATTCACTCCCCCAGGAGGCAGTGATGGCCACTAACTTGGATGGCTTTAAAAGAGGATTAGACAAATGCATGGAGGAGAAGGTTACCAATGGCTGCTAGCTATGATGGCTGTGTACTATCTCCATTGTTGGAGGCAGTATGCTTCTGAATACCAATTGCTGGAAACTGCAAGAGGGGCATGTGCTCTTCCACTCAGATCCTGCTTGCAGGCTTCCATAGGCATCTAGTTGGCCACTGTGAGAACAGGTTGCTGGAGCAGATGAGCCTTTCAAACCCTACAAGCAAAAGCTCAGTTCTACTTGGGGCAAATTCATACATTACCTAAGCAATGTGAGTGCAACAGCCTCCCTGTGGCTGCATCCTATGTGCCACATAAAATGAGAGAATCTTGTGGGATGGCGAGAAGTGAGAAATAAAGTTTTGTTCCATTTCCAGCAACAATCAGAAATCTGATGTAACAGGAGAAGAGTAAAAAAAAAAACATCTCCCCCACTTGGCAGGTCAATATAGATGGCTGGCTTATCCGCTGTGTAACTGTGGGCCCATTCTACCCAGGACTCCATGTCAGTGGGGCAATGGAATCCACTCTGGGTTTTAGTCCGAACTTTCAAGGAGCTGTCCAAAGTGCTGAAACCTAGTCCCAAAATAGGTTCTGAAACTTGGACAGCTCCTTGAAAGTTCAGTATCTTGGTCTATTCCTTGAAAGTTCAGACTAAAACCCAGAGGACATTCCACTGCCCCACTGACATGGAGCCCCCAGCCACTACTGTTGCTGGGCACAACCTGGACAGTGACACAAAATGAGAAAAGCTCATGTTATATATTGACAGTTCATAAAATAATTAGCTTGTATAGATTAATTAAGCATGCTTTCAAGACGGCAGACAGAAGTGAGATATCAGCTGACTCAGGGGCTTAGTAAGGACACTAGGCTGGGTAGAGTGGCAGCACTGAGTTTCTAATTTCTCCTGTGCCTGCAGCCTAACACAGTACAGCACATTCAGCCATTGAAAAGAGCTAGTAGGAAAGGGGGAAATTGGGAGATGCATGGCACTCAAAAACTTCATCCATATCTTCTGAGCCAGAGTAGTGAGACCTTGGAATTTTAGCAGCAGAGTCCGTTAATGTCCGCAAACATTCTTAATTTTCTCAAGCGCTGTTTGTTAGGAGCATGGTGGTATAGAACTGAGAGCTTGTCCCTGGGCATAGGAAAGACTTCATGCAGCACTTTGTTCAGCCAATGGGTTACTTGCACATTATGGTAAATTTCCACTTGGTAAATGGTTGCCTGCATTCACCCCCTGTCCATGACGAATGCGGAAGCCAAATTGCAGAATGAGTAGCAGGCTCTCATATGCTCCTGTACTGTCTCCTTCTGTTTATTATATTTTATTCCCTCTCCCCTTTCCTCTAAGGAACACACATTTATTTCTCCCACACGCGTATCCATTTTATCCTTAGAACCACCCTGAGCGGTAGGTTAATATGAGAAAGAGAATGAGGGAGAGAAAGAGAGGGGGAAAATACTGGCTGAAGGGCACCCAGTGAGTTTCATGTCTGAGCGGGGATTTGAACCTGGGTCTTCCCAGCCCTAGTCCAACACTCAAACCATTATATCACACTGGTTCTGACGTGCTCACAAAAATGTTACCAGCCTTAAAAGTTATGTACAGTGACAGAGCAGCCAACTTTGCAAATTTGGGAGGCAGGATTTTTTTAACACTCCGTATCTTCCCATTACTTTGCCCATGATTAGAAGTCTGGCTTCATCTTCTGACTATGCAGCCATAAAATCCCCTGCCAGAGCCCCATGGCAGGAACCATCTTGCATCTTTTGCGATCACTCCGAAATTAATGAGGATTCTTCTCCAACTCGAATAAATGAAATGAATGAACTCGTTGTCAAGAATTAGCCACGTATTTCGCGAACAAGGTCGATCAGATCCGCTCCGACTTGGACGCCAATATTAATGCAGTCTCTAAGGATGTACCTCTGGCCTCTGTCTGTCCTATTAAGATGGATTCTTTTCAACTTGTTCAACCTGGAGATATAGACAAGCTTCTTGGCGAATTGAGGCCTACCACATGCCCACTTGACCCTTGTCCATCTTGGATCTTGAAACAAGCTAGAGGTGGACTGGCCACATGGGTATGTGGGGTAGTTAATGCCTCCCTTAACCAAGGCTCTCTTCCAAGTTGCCTGAAGGAGGCGCTTGTAAGACCATCATTTAAAAAACCCTCCCTAGACTCATTGTGTTTGAGAAACTATCGACCAGTCTACAATCTACCTTTTCTTAGTAAAATAGTGGAACGGGTGGTGACCATTCAATTGCAACGTTTCCTAGAGGAAACGGATTATCTCGATCCATTCCAATCTGGTTTCAGACCTGGCCATGGGACTGAGACGGCTCTGGTTGCCTTGGTGGATGACCTTCGCAGGGAATTAGACAGGGGGAGTGTGTCCTTGTTAATTCTCCTGGATCTCTCAGCGGCCTTCGACACTATCGACCATAATATCCTTTTGAGCCGCCTAGCCAGGATGGGACTAGGGGGCACTGTTTTGTGTTGGCTCCGCTCTTTCCTGGAGGGTCGGACTCAGAAGGTAATACTTGGAGACTCCTGCTCAGCTCCTTGGCCCCTGACTTGTGGGGTGCCACAGGGCTCTGTTTTGTCTCCTTTATTATTTAATATCTATATGAAGCCGCTGGGTGAGGTCATCCGGAGGTTTGGAGTTCAATACCACCAATATGCAGATGATACCCAGCTTTATTTCTCCTTTCGTCCTGATGCCAAGGAAGCCGTCCAGCCCCTGAACCAGTGTCTGTCCTCAGTGATGGATTGGATGAAGGAGAACAAATTGAAATTAAATCCAGACAAGACGGAATTGCTCTGCGTCAGTCGTGGGACAAACCTGGAAATAGGGAATCTACCTGTGTTGGACGGGGTTACACTCCCCCTAAAAACTCAGGTTCGCAGTTTAGGTGTGCTTCTGGACTCGGCTTTGACCCTGGAACCCCAGGTCTCTGCGGTGTCCAGGAGCGCTTTTGCTCAGCTAAGACTGGTTTGCCAACTGCGCCCGTTTCTAGAGACGTCCGATCTGATGAGAGTAACACACGCCCTAGTTACATCCTGGTTGGATTACTGCAACACACTCTACGTGGGGCTGCCTTTGAAGACAGTTCGGAAACTTAAACTGGTTCAATGTGCGGCAGTGAGAATGCTGACAGGGGCTGGCCTTCGGGCTCATACAACCCCCTTATTACAACAACTCCATTGGCTGCCGTTTTGCTTCTGGACTCAATTCAAAGTGCTGGTATTAACCTTTAAAGCCCTACACGGCCTGGGCCCTGTCTATTTGTCCGATCGGTTGCTTCGTTATGAACCCTCCGTCTTTTGAGGTCCTCTGAGGATATACTTCTCATGATCCCTTCAGTCTCACAAGCTCATTTATCAGGAACCAGAGATAGGGCATTTTCTGTTGTCGCTCCTAGACTCTGGAATGCTTTGCCAGCGGAGGTACGGTTGTCTCCTTCACTTTTGGCATTCCGCCGCCAGGTTAAGACGATCCTTTTTCGGACTGCGTTTAAATTGAACGTGGAATAAGAATTTTAACAAATTATGTTGTAAGCATTAGTTTTTTGTATGTTTTTAACTATATTGATTGCATATAGAGGTTGTAATTTTATTGTGTTCTATTTTATCCTCTGTTGTTCGCTGCTCTGAGTTTCTGGTTAAAATAGAGCGGGCTAGAAATATTTTAAATAATAATAATAATAATAAAAAGGCCTCAAAGATTGAGGGGAATCACCCAAGTACACTAGAGAGTGTGCAACATAACTTCCTTGGCCCCAGGGCCAGCAAGAGGCCATCTTTTAAAATTTAGCTGTCAAATGAGACATTTGCTTCTAGTCAGGCGTGGTGCCAGAGGGTGGCCATGTTGGGCACTGGCCAAGGGCGCTGGTGCTGAGAGGGGCCCCTGCTGCTGGGGCTGGACAGATGTAGCTCCCACTCCATGATCCACACTAGCATGGGATCACACAGCATGTGCCCCACACCCCAGTGCTGGCATGGATCACAGAGCGGCAGCACCCCGTCACTGCTAGCACAGGCTGGCAGTGCAACTTCCTGTGGCATTGGGTTGGCCTGGTAGGGCCGCCACCTTCAAGGGCCCCTTTAGTTTGGTGCCCAAGGGTCCACTGCAGAATGGTGCCATCCCTTCTTCTAATAATGGGCATCATGTTTGCCTTGTTCAGACATCTACACACACCATGCCAAGTGGTGGCATTTTGTGCCGTGTACATTGCCAGAGATTTTTGCATATGAATTAAAAAAGCTGGCACCTTTTGTCTGTGAATTTGTGACACTCAGAAGTCCATTACCCAGATGGAAGTCTCTGCTCACTGGAGTGCAAATGCATGCATCAGGGCTGTTTGAAAGGTTACAGAAATAATCTCAGCCTAATAAGTCTAAAGTTTCCTGTAGGGGAAAAATAAAATAAAATGTGTTACCTCCACTGGGGATATTAACCAGGCCTGATCATTTAATCCTTCACATGGCATTATAGAGATTTTGTAATTAGCTAGTTGCAAACAACATTTTGGGGCAATTATATTGTAAGGAGCAATCTTCTATTTTTCTTTCTTTTGTAAGATAGGCAAAACACTGCTCTTTCTTTTCCTTTGTTTTCCAAATCTCCCAGGCCCCAAGTATGACAATTTCATTGTTAGGACTAACATCTAACTCCCAAACAGCTAAAAGCATTTGGTGCAGAGTTACAGTGCTGAAGCTAAGCTGATTTAGGCCTGCCCAGTGCCTGGCTGGGAGGCCATCTTGAAGCACTACCACCACCACCACCTAACTCCTTAGCGCAATCACCTTTGAGTTTTTTCAGACCCAGGAGAGCCACCTTTCATCACAAGCTGCAACATGGGGTCTACTTTTTATTGTTGATATTCTGCATTTTTATGCGTTGACTGCTTCTGTCGATCCAAAGCCTCCTTTTTGTGTCTTCTGTCACTCTTCCTCCTGTTCTGTGCATCATTCTTCTACCCTTTCCCCTTCTCTTTCCAAAATATGGCCTCAGCACTAACGGTGAGACCAGCCTAAGTTGGGCCCAAGCCACCAGTCAAAGATTAACGACTTACTGGAAAAGTGGGATACAAAGGCCACAAAAGAAACAAAATGGCTGCCTTCCAAGTATATCACTCTGAATCCTGCAAGACCTGGTCCCTGCTCTCTGTCTGCCTGGGAAGCCCTGAATTGGAACCCTGACCAACTCTAGCTACAAGAGCAGTTTCTGCTGCTCGAAGTGCCTAGAGACCATCAGGATGGGCTATTGTTTAGAAGTTGTTGCTGTGGTCAGTATTTAGTTTTGGCAATGGTACTGGGCCCAATTCAAGGTTTTAGTACTAGCATATAAAGCCCTAAATGGCTTGGGACCCTAGTACCTAAAAACTACCTTCCCTTGTATCAACCTTCTTGGACCCTATGATCGGAGGTGAGGCCTTGTTGGCGGTGCTGCCTGGTTGGCAAGGACCCATGACAGGGCCTTTTCACTGGTGGCTCCCTGTTTGTGGAATGCCCTCCATGGTGAGGTGTGTCTGTCTCTGTCATTATTGCCTTTTAGGAGGAATTTGAAAACATTTCTCTTTACCCAGGCATTTGATGGCTGAAGGAGACTGTTCCTGGCAACCCGGAGATCACTGCATGAAATAATGTTTTTAAAGGTAACTGTTTTCAGAATGCTTATAACAGTATTTAGAATGCTTCCCCCCCCCCTTTTTTTTAATCCATCTCTAAGAGGTCCTACATGCAGACTTCTCATCAACATCTGGTGGCCACTGTGAGAATAGGATGCTGGACTAGATGTGCCTTTAGTACCAAAGGGCTCTTCTTATGTGTTTAACATTCAGTTCTATCCAACAATATTTATTTATTTATTTATCATTTGATTTATATCTCACCCTTCCTCCCAGCAGGAGCCCAGGGCAGCAAACAAAAGCACTAAAAACACTTTAAAACATCATAAAAACAGATCTTAAAATACATTAAAACAAAACAACTTTAAAAACATCTTCTAAAAACGGTTAAAAAAACATGTTGTTTTTTAAAAAAAACATATTAAAAAACAATTCCAACAGATGCAGACTGGAGATAGGTCTCAACTTAAAAGGCTTGTTGAAAGAGAAAAGTCTTCAAAAGGCGCCGAAAAGATAACAGAGATGACGCCTGCTTAATATTTAAGGGGAGGGAATTCCACAGGGTAGGTGCCGCCACGCTAAAGGTCCATTTCCTATGTTGTGCAGAATGGACCTCCTGATAAGATGGTATCTGCAGGAGGCCCTCATCTGCAGAGCGCAATGATCGACTGGGTATTTAAGGGATAAGACGGTCTTTCAGGTATCCTGGTCCCGAGCTGTATAGGGCTTTGGACACCAAAACTAGAACCTTGAACTTGGCCCGGTAGCAAATGGCAGCCAGTGCAATTCTTTAAGCAGCAGGATGGAATGTTAGTGATACCCTGCCCAATGAGCAGTTTTGTCACTGGATTTTGCGCCAGCTGCAGCTTCTGGACCAACCTCAAGGGCAGCCCCACGTAGAGCACATCACAGTAAACCAACCTGGAGGTTACCAGTGCGTGGACAACAGTGGTCAGGATATCCCAGTCCAGAAATGGTCACAGCTGTCTTACCAGCAGAAGCTGGTAAAAGGCACTCCTAGCCACTGAGGTCACCTGGGCCTCTAGCGACAAAGATGGATCCAGGAGCACCCCCAGACTATGGACCTGCTCTTTCAGAGGGAGTATGACCCCATCCAAAGCAGGCAACTGACCAATTATCCAAACTCAGGAACCCCCAACCCACAGTGCCTCCATCTTGCTAGGATTCAGACTCAGTTTATTGGCCCTCATCCAGCCTACCACTGAGTCCAGGCAGTGGCCAAGGGCTTGCACGGCCTCTCCCCATTCAGATGTTACGGAGAAATAGAGCTGGGTATAGTCAGCATACTGCTGACAGCTCACCCCAAATCTCCTGATGACCACTAGCAAGGGCTTCATATAGATGTTAAACAGCATGGGGGACAAGATGGTAACCTGTGGCACCCCACAGCACAACTGCCAGGGGGGCAGAAGACAGTCACCCAATGCTATTCTCTGAGATCAACCCTGGAGATAGGATCGGAACCACTGTAAAACAGTGCCTCCAATACTCATCTCACCAAGTCGGCCTGGAAGAACACCATAGTCAATGGTATCAAAAGCCACTGAGAGATCAAGTAAGAATAATAGTGTTGAATTCCCCCTGTCCTTCTCCTGATAAAGGTCATCCGTCAGGGCGACCAAGGCCGATTCAGTCCCATAACCAGGCCTGAACCCAGACTGGGATGGGTCAAGATAATCTGTTTCATCCAAGAGTTCTTGCAATTGCTGCACCACAACCCTCTCAATCACCTTCCCTAAGAAGGAAGTATATGCGACCGGTCGGTAGTTGTCACAAACCAATGGGTCCAGGGTGGGCTTTTTCAGGAGTGGTCGGATCACCATCTCTTTCAAGGCGGCTGGAACTACTCACTCCTGCATTGACCACACCCTGGATCCACTCAGTCAACCCCTCTCGGCAAGCTTTAATAAGCCAAGAAGGGCAAGAGCTGAGAGGACACGCTGTCTGCATCATCGCAAGCACCTTGTCTATGTCATCAGGCCGCATCAACTGAAACCGTTCCCAAGAAGTTGCAGCAAACATTGCACTGGACACTTCATTGGGGACTACAGTAGATGTGGATGGGGCATCAAGATTACTACGAAGGCAACCAACTTTACCCACAAATTGCCTTGCAAACAATTCACAGTGAGCTTCTGAAGGGTTTAAAACTCCATTTCCTGGAACTGATGTCAACGGACCCCTGACAATACGGAAAAGCTCCACTGGATGGCTACTTGAGGATGCGATGGAGGCAGAGAAGTGGGCCTTCTTTGCCACCCTCACTGCCACACAGTAGGCATGGTTATGACGTTTTACTCATGCCCAATCAGCCTCACAGCATGTCTTTCGCCACTTGCGCTCTAGCCGTCGTCCAGCCTGTTTCATTGCCCTTAGCTTACTGGTGTACCAAGATGCAAGCCGGGCTCCACAATGCTGGAGAGGGTGCTCGGGGGCAACCGTGTCAAGAGCCCGACATGCCTCACTGTTCCACAGCGTGACAAGGGCTTCAACAGGGTCACCTGCTCTATCTACTCGGAACTCCCCCAGGGCATTCAGGATTCCAGTGGATTCCATTAGGCTCCAGGGGCGGACCATCTTAATCTGTCCACCACCCCTGCAGGGAAGGATTGGAGCCATAAGTCTAAACTTCACCAGGAAGTGATCTGACCATGACAATGGGATGAGTTCTACTTCCCATATCTCTAGACCACCCCTTCCTCCATCTGGAACAAAAATCAAGTTGAGAGTGTGCCCTGACCTATATGTCGGGCCAGTGACAACTTGAGACAGCCCCATGGTCATCATGGAGGCCATGAAGTCCTGAGCCGGAACACTAGAGGCAGCCTCAGCATGGACATTGAAGTCACCCAGCACTATCGTTCTGGGCTTCTCCAACACCATAGCCAAGACAGCCTCTGTCAGCTCGGTCAGAAAAGCTGCCGGGCAGCAGGGTGGACAGTACACCAGCAGAAACCCTAGTTTACTGCCTCCTCGACACCAGATGCAGGCCCTCACAGCCAGCTCCAAGACAGAGTGGTTTCCTGGTGACAGAGATGGAAGTTCTGTAGACCACAGCAACACCTCCCCCCGTCTCTGCAGCCTGTGCTGGTGTTGCACTGAGTATCCAGGTGGCAAAGCTGGGTCAGATCAACTCCTCCCAGCTCACCCACCCAGGTCTCGGTAATGCACACCAGATTGGCACCTTCATCCACAATCAAATCATGAATGAGAGTGTTCTTATTGTGTACCGATCTGGTGTTAAACAACAACACACACAGGCCAGTGGGCACAGCAGATGAGCAATGAGGAACTCATCCATGAGAGGAGTAGCAGCAAGGAACAAGGCGCAGATAGCCTTGCCCTCATCTTCTATGGTAATTCACCACATCCCCATGGCTATATTTCCCTCTACCTGTGATCACTGAAATTGGGGTGGCATCACCCATGTTCCTCCATACTAAGACTCATCCTAAATACCTGATATGGACCCAACATGAGCCCACCAACAAAACCTGCCAGAGGCAATTATCCCAGTAGGCCTCTGTGAGAATTGGGAACCGTCATACCTATTCAAACGTTTTTACACAGGGCCCATCTACTACCCCTCCTGTCTCACACCCAGGGAGGGCCAGCCTTCTGCCAGTTACAGACTCTCACTCCGAAGGCATCTGGCAACTTTCTGCTATCATTCAGTTCACTGCACAGGCTCCCACCCTGCTCAGGAACTACACATGCACCACACACTCTCCCCACCACCCATCTCCTTCAGATTGGTTTAACAGGAAAAAAGGCAATAGAAGGGGGGTAGCATCCTTGCCCTCAGGACCCTAAGGGGATCCCCAAGGGGAAACTTCCTAAGGGGATCCCCAAGGGGAAACTCCCTAAGGGGATCCCCAAGGGGAAACTCCCTTTGGTGTCGCCCCTTCAGTGGTGACCCCGCCAGCAGCAGACCCGCCGCCCAAGGGCAGCTGGGCTTTTATGCCTCCTGAGCCAGCCAGCAATTGATGCAAGAGGCTGCAAGATTAACTGCAGCTTCTCTCTGGAGCCAGGGTCAGGCAGAGGGTCCCAGTCCTTGCAGCACTTACCAGGGACTTCAGCTGTCTCGAGGGACAGCAACCCAAAGGAGTGAGTAGCAAGCACCCAGATGCTCAGATACTCACTCCCAGGGCAGCTCTTCTTTAGTCCCCTAGTGCTGCAGCTGTTCCCATCAGTCATACTCAGAGTGGACCCATTGAAATAAACGTGAGTAACTTAGGTCCATTAATATGAATGTTACTCCTCTGAGTAGAACTCCATTGGAGATAACCCTATGCATATTGTGTCCTGCTGCTTCAAGGAAAGAACTCTTTTTCATTACGGTTGTAAAAAACTATAATGAACTGTAAAAAAAACTCAGCTGTAAAAAAGTAAATATTTAATGATGGAGGAATATAATGGACCACCTCAGTCCTGTTTCGAGATCCCACATCCCCAGCCAGATGGGTGATTAATCTTTCCTTAGCTATCTCCCAGGAAGGAACTCTATAATCTCTCTAGACAGTATGAGCCCCCAGTGGGGTTACGGACAGTTTAGAGATTTAAGGCATTCTTCCTCAGCACTTCTTATAGATTTGATGTGTGTCTTCCTTGTCGGATGGGGCAGGCCACTGTTCAGGTTTCAGAGCTCCCACTGTTGCTGGCCCTAGTAGAGGACTTTTTAAAGCGGGTCCAGACCAACGACCCTTGGCAGAGTGAGAGATGGCATTGTGCCTGCCATTACCCTGCCAAACCCATTAGGGTCTGACTTGCAGTGAGATACAGAATCACGACTTAACAAAACAATTTCTAAACCCACACAGAATTCCCAGGTGGCAGTGCAGAGCTAGAAATTATGTATGATGATTGCTACAAAAATGAGAGTCGGGGACTATCAGTGGGGCCTCACTCTCCCATCAGTTAACACAGGGATTGTCAATCACTGACCACACCAGCCAGATTAATTAAATGGTCCCCAGGCTGAGGCCAGCAATCGTTCGTATTGGTTTTGGTGTGCCTGCCCGGCAATTTGTAAACAGATGTTTCAGGTAATGGGTTTGTCACAAGAAATGTTTGGAGCTTCCTGGAAGCCTAGGTTTGGTCAGAGGAGGCTGGCGTGTTCAAAGGTTGCTGAACTCTTGGGACCTTGTTGATTCTGCCTTGGGAAGAACCAGCACTATCAGCCTGGACTGCTGCTTCCTAACTATACATGGAGCCTATTTATAAACAAAGAAACAAACACACACCCCTTATGACACAGTCAAAATAACCATGTTTTAGCATTATGTGAATGAGAAGCAGGAAGCCTCAGGTGCAGCCACAAGGAAATTGGAAGCATATTGTTGCGCTATCTCTGAGCAGTGAGATTTCCAGGGGTCCCTGTGCTCGTCCTGGGTTTGGTTTCCTTGGGAAGAAGGTCAGCAGAGACTGTGGTGTCTTTATGAAATATGGTTTGTTTGTTTACACACATTCCAACCTGAGCTTAAGATGGAGGGGTTCAAGGCATCAGCAGTCCAATATCCAGCTTTTCCAGCAGGGTTACAAAAGGCATCCTAAAGCCATGGTGCAGAGAGCCAGTCTCTCTGCCTGTCTCCAGTCCCTAGCCTTTCCCAAACACAACTCAACACACAAGCCTCTCCTAGCCCCAGAAAAGGGGGGAAGGCTCCCCTGAAGAGTTTCAATGACAAAAGGGTCTTCCTGGCCCATTCACCAGTTGCTGGGCACCTGATAGACCCATTAACAAACCTGGCCACTCTATTATCTTAACAAAAGAAACTCATCTGACCAGCAGAGTGAGTTTCTCACCCCAAGGCACAGGATTCCAAATCAGAGACTGAAAGGGGACTCATAGGAATTATCCATCTCAACCCCCCAAACTCACAACAATATGTTCAAACATGTTGTGGCACCTACTCTTTGAAATGGCCTCCTCTTAAATGTTAGACAGGCATTGTCCGTTCTCTTTTCAGTGCCTACTGAAGAACTTCCTCTTTCAACAAGCCTTTTAAGTAGAGACCTTATTGCAGTGTGCATCTGTGTTGGAATTGTTTTTAAGATGTTTTTAAGGACGTTTTTAAATATATTTTTAGAGACGTTTTGTTTTTAAGATTTTTTTTTTTATAGATGTTTGCAGTGTTTTATCACTGTTGTTTGTCACCGTGGGCTCCCTTTGTAGGAGGGGGGGATTTAAATGTAATAATAAATAAATGAATTAATAAATAAACTGGAAGCAAATTCTAGTTACCCTAAACTCTGGTTTCTTGAAACAAGCTGGAATCATAAACCACAGTTTGATCTTGGTTTGTTTCTATAACACATAGTTTAAACTTACCACAGTTTGTCCTTTGGAGGCACAATAATAACCCATGGTTAATTTAAATCAGGAAGCGGCTGTTTCCAATCTCCTCTTCATGCTGGATAGGGAAGGGGAAGTACACAGGCCCAGGGTTTGTTCATTCATAACTTGTTTGGTTATGTCTGAACCAGGACTCTCTTTTCAAAGGAAACCGATCTTTCAAAGGTTGCCCTAAACTTTCCCCACTTTAAAAGCAGAAAAAGACACAAGGAAACTTCGCTGCAAAGAATTGCATTGAAGAACTGTTTGCTATGTAGCCATGTCTCTGTGATCAAACCATTTGTATTTTTCATAAACTGCCCATAATGTAGGTTTTTTGCCTGCACAGAAATCAAACTCTGCAAAAGAAAATAACCTCAAATCAACAATAGTACATTCAGAGAAAAGAGAGAGAGAAAAACCCCAAGGCAGATGGCATGAATATTAGTGTATGAAAATGACTTAACACACTGAGAATTTCCCAGTGTACATCTCCCTTGTTTTTGGCTTGCTTCTATAATTAATTTATGGTAAGCACCTAAATTGGGAATAAACACCATCTCACAAATCCCTTCTAATCTCTGCCTGTATTTCTGAAATGATACCCTTAAGGTATAGTCTCTTACCATGATTAAACTCCTTTTCTTTTTACAAATGTTTCTAAAAAGGCCTTTTTAATTTTTATAGGCAGTTGTGCAGGGTATTAGTGGTCTGGACCATACTCAGAACTATTTGGGATGCGATTTATCATTGCCAGTTGTCTTGAGAAAGGCACCCCTGTGCACTGTTGTCACTACGTCTGCCAAAATGTTTGTCTTGGGGCATGTATGAACAGCAGCTGTCTGTGCTCTCAGTACCTTAGTGCTTTTGAGCGATATCTGAAGAAGAGATACCTTGAAAAAGCAGCTACATGTTTCAGTTAACTCCTGTTCATGGGCTCTGCCTTCATGATCTGGATCGGTCTTACAAAACCACCACCACCTCCAGTCTATGGTGTGGATGGCAGCTCCGTTGGGGCTAATTTCCTTTTGGCGAACACAATGACCCTTTCCATTTGTGGTTCCATGTTAATGCCTGAACATTGCCCTTTCTTGATGAGGATTTTGGGAAGGTGAAGCAGGGTCATTCTGACATTCACACCTCTTTACCTTGGCCTTTGACACCTGAGATGCATTTTTTTAGAACCCACCCTATTTTGTGATTTTAGGTTGTTTTTAATGCGATATTTTAAAATTGTTCAATCAGTCAATTAAAATGGTTGTAACGTGCCCTAGGACCTCTGGCTGAAAGGAGGGTAATAAATGATGATGATGATGATGATGATGATGGTAGTAGTAGTAGTAGTAGTAATCCATTTCAATTTTTGCGGGACCCTCTTAATTTTCCACCCGTAGTGATAGAGGCTAACTAAATGTGGAGGATTTAAAGCAGGTAACCAGAGCCAGCTTTTCCTGAGAAAGAATTACTCTCTGAAATCCTGGAGAGCTGCTGCAGGAGTGTAGACAATCTTGAGCTAGATGGACCAATGGTTTGACTCAGTATAAAGCAGTTCCATATGTGCTTCCTTTGTTCCAAAATTTTATTTATTAAAGTATGGCTTCTGCTCCATGATACTACTGCCACAACCATCACCGAAACTGGGTAAGCATGCCAGAGGGCTGGCTGCAGTATCGCCAGGGCCAGCAACAACTATGCTGCTGGCAGGCTCAAATGGCAGCTGAAAATGGCATCGGGGGCCCAGGCAAGGTGTCCAAGCACAGTGGGACCCACCAGGGTGCAAGGGCCTTGGCAGATGCCCCAGTATGCTGGGTGCTGATGCTAGGCCCTTCCATGAGCAGTGGAGGCTGGTGGCTTTGATGTCAGTGGGGTGGTGAATTAGCTCTGGGTTTTAGTCCCAACTTTCAAGGAGCTGTCCAAGGTGCTCAGCATATATCTGCATACAAGTGTAGAGTCAAAATCAGAGAGCTTAACAGAAAGGGGCAGCATGAATGTGAATTAGTTACAAAAGGAGGAGGATCAGCTGTTTGTTCTGTAGTCCCAAACGTGAGAAAGGCTGATATAACTAAATCTCAGTTTCAGGGGTTTGCTGGTACCAAGTAGCAGCAACTTCGTCTCTCTCCCCTGCAAGAGACAATGTCAGGGCTAATTGAGCCATCTGGAGCGGACATCACAGAAACCTATGGGCTGCTGTTTCACATGAATGCTTTTCATTTTATTGCCTGCTTGTATGTTTCTTATGAAGTCACTGAGACTGACCAGGGTGGCTAAGAAAATGTTGCATTCTGCACTCCACTCTTCAGTGCACACTGGCTCTCTCTAGAAAACATATGTCATTAAAAGTGAAGAGGACCCAGTCCAATGATCTTATACTTTGTCTAACTGCAGGGCTGATTTGTCAACAGAGAAGCATTATAATCAGTTGACTACACTGAGTGAAAAAACAGTAGTTTATAACTTACTAGAGCCAAATTAACATTTATGAAAATATGCATGTTATATTTCACACTGAAAAATGGATTCTGTAAGAAAAAGCAATCTAGGCCACCAAATAACAAGCACAATCCTTTGGGATCTTTCCCTGTGCAAGACTGAATGGGTGGGGCTGATGCTGGAGTTGTGCAGTTGTGTGTATCCCATTAATTTCACCGACCCTGTGGAGGAAGTGCTAGACCTAGCAGACTGTGCTCATTTTTGTTTTGTTTTGGTGGCAATCAAAGGATGTGCGTGATTGGTTGGAAAGCAAAATGCCCACTTGCTGTATATATCTTTAAATGACACCATGGCCGCATTGCCAGTTCGCATCCCTGGTCCTCTTTCTAAACAATTGTGCTTATAAGTGCCAGTTCTCAAACATTTCATTGGAATGGCACCATATTATTACAGCTTAGAGCAGCTTTCCCCAACTTGGTACTCTCCAGATGTTGCTGGACTCCAGCTGCCATCATCCCAGAACATTGACCATGCTGGGGTTGGGGCTGATGGGAGTTGTAGTCTAATGACATGCAGAGGGTACTAGGGGTGGGGAAGGCTGGCTTAAAGTCATGTCACTGCATTTCTTCCCACATTTATTCCTTGTTAGCTTTGCGTTCCCCTGCGCTCTTTGTTGTCACATCTACACATGGCAATGTTTTGATTAACTCCTTGCGCTAATCTCTTTTGCCTATTTCCCTTTGCAAAGTGCAATGTACATTGATGACACTGTACAGAGCGGGGCGGGGAACCTTCTTACAGAAGGAGGGCTGCATTCCCATCTGGGCAACTTTCCAGGGGATGCATACCAATGGTAGGTGAGGCCAGAGGCAAAAGTGGACAGAGCAACAAATATAAATGTTACCTTTGTACAGTTGGCTAGTTTCTGCACACTCTCTCACACACCCCTCTCTCCTCCATCCAGACAAGCCAGAGGTATTATCAGAGCTCAAGGACACATTCCAGGCAGGCAAAAACACTCAACCAGGGTATCAAATAGGGCTGTTGAGGGTTATAGCCTAGGGTCTTCCAAGAGAGGCCTGGAGGGCTGCAGTTGGCCCCTGGGCCTGAGGTTCTCCACCACTGATAGAAAGTACCATCACAGCATACAACACAGTGCTGGAGCTCTGTCACTCTTTAGGAACATAAGGATCGGTTTAGGAAAATCGCATCAATGCTCCATCTTTTTAGCATTCCATTCCCCACAGCAGCCAACTAGATGCCTCTGGAAGCTTACAAGCAGGGAATGAAGGCAACTGCCACTCCCCGTTGTTTTGAGAAATGTACTGCCCCTGTACACGAAGGTTCTACTAACAGCTCAGCATGCCTTGCCCTTCTTTGTGATTACATCACTCAATTACTACCGATGCAGAGTTGCACAAGAAGAATTATGCACCCTCAGAGGAGGCTGCCCAGATCAGAGACTCATGCCTAAACATATAGGGGGTGGGATACTCCAAAGATGGGCAGTTCTTACTCTTACACATCCTTTAAAAAACAAAACTTTTCAGCTCTAAGATTGAAGTGCACCTTCCATTTTAATTCAAAGGGTGCCTTTGCTGTCTGACATTTTGGAAACACTGCTCTAGCAGAGACAGGAGGGGAGGGGACTCCACTTGACCAGGATTTCCCGTTGGCCCATCCAGTTTTTCTTCAGCAACAGCCTTTGGCAGTAGCCTTCTATGCTGCTACATAAAACAACAGCAATATGGTGGCTGACAACTTCCATAAGATGCCGTTGTGGAAACTGCTTGGGCTTACATCTTTTTACTTGCCTTAGAAATGATCCCTGGGTTAGGCTGAGGGCAAGTGAGGGTGGTTCCTTGGCTCATCCAGATCAGTCCTTGGTTCTGGGACCCTAGCAGTTAACTTTAACAAAGCAAGGACAGGGTGGTTGCATGTTGAATGCTGGATCCAATACACACCAGCAGATAGAAGGTATAAAACAGGAATTTGAGCTGTACCATAAATTCCTATTCTCAAGAAAAGCAAGAGGACAGTAATAATCCTTGGGAATATCTCCTGTCTCAGGAGGAAGGACCAGCTTGCTGATTAATTCCTTCTTGGCCTGGCTTCAGATAAGGTGAGGGGGCTATTTGTTCCCTTTGCAGAAAGAGGAGGAGGAAGAGGTATGTCTAAAAGTTGCTTGTTTGGTGTGTGGACTTTAACCTGTTCACTGATCTGACACTGTGGGTTTGTTTGGAGATTGAATGGAGCACTCACCAACCTGCTCTGTAATCTGGTACCTATGTCCCAGCTTCATAGCCAGGTGTTCATTTGAATGCCAAGGCCCTAGATGTCAGCTGGACCACATCTAAGGAGGAGTCAGTCTTTAAGGCCACTCATAAAGCTTCTCCCCCCTAGGGGCCATCTGTTATCTTAGGCATGTTAAGATCTAGAAAGGCAACCTCTTCATTGAGGTTGGTGGCTCAGGAAAAGATGGAGCTGATGTCTTCAGGGATGCTGTTGAAGACCCAGGGGCGATCCTTCAGATGTTGCTGAACTCTAGCTCCTGCCATCCCTTGCCATCAGCCACCCTTGCTAGCTGGGTCTAATCGAAGCTGTAATTCATCAAACTCTGAAAGCCACAACTTAGCCATCTCTGTTCTAAGGCTTTGCACAAAGCAAACTCTTGTCACTTGTATCCTTAGGGCCATCCTCACCCCCTGAAGGGATGACCTGCTGAAGAGCATAGTACTTCATTGCGTGGATTTGGAGGCAACTATGACTCATTCCAAAGGTGAAATAGTCTTCCCTTTTTTATAACCAAATGATGGACTACCTTTTTCCTGTTTGGGTTGGACCACGTTGCTGTGAGCAGCCTCTCCAACGATTCTGTGTCATGTCTGAGCTGAGAGCAGACAGGAGGAAGGGGCCCCTGCTGGATGAAGTGTTCTGCTCCTGAGGTAGCTGCAGAAGATGTCTCTGTAGGGAGCCAACTGAAGTCTTTTGTCAGCTGACAAGACCTACAGTATGGTAGGGCCCACCTCCCTAGAGGAGCTGGCTGCTTGGTTAAAGGTTTTTTTTTATTTCTTCAAGGCTAGGAAGACAGAGGAATTGTAGGGGTAATATCTGAGCCTTTACTTGTAAATAAGTGAAATTATTTTCTTTTTTTATAGTGAGTGCTATCATTTTTATTATTATTGTAGGAGATCTTGACTATTGGAATAGGTTATGATATTAGTTAGTTTTTTAAATCATATTTTGAGCAGCACACTATGGTACTCTTGTATGATTGGTGATGGCCTTTGGCAAAACAGTAAAGCTTTGTGATTTGAATCAGAGGATGGTGGCAGGGCTGTCTTTTGTGGCTAGGAGGGATCTGAATAAGGTACAGAATCTCTCCCACCCACCCTCCCCCCGCTGCCAGGGATGCGGACTGAACCTGGCTTCTGTCAAGAGGGCTCTGCAAGTCATGGACAGTGACACCATCAAAAATCCAGCTAGTGTTTGTGGAAAAAAACCATCTGTATCCCGTGAGATGAGGATGAAGTTCCTTGCTCCTCTTTCTTCCCTGCTATGGGGTGCGTGGTTTGACACAGAACATATGAGGCTGACTATCCACTTCTGGGTCCACCTATTCTTCTGATAACTTGCCATCCTCCATATGCAGGGTGGAGGCAGCCTCTTCCAAGTGCTCTGGGGAAGAAAACTAACTGCATCCAGGCCTTTTTGACCAGTGACTCTTGCAGGAAGTCTGGTATGAAAAATCTATCCCCTGCTGGGGCTGCTACTCCCTTTTGGTGTCCCTGTATGGGTGCTGGGTATAAACATACACCTTTGGGACTGGGCTTTAAAGAATAGCAAGAAGTGTTGAAGTTCCTACTGGAAGATCCAGATCTGGAAGGGCTCCTGGGTGAAGATGTGTGGCTTCTCCTGCTCAAAGCAGCAATGAGAAAGAATGTTGTGTCTCTGCTTACTGCAGACCTGGAACAAGTTTCAGGACAGAGAAAAGGAAGTATTTCTTCACACAGTGCACAGTTAAGCTATAACATTTGCTCCCACAAGAGGCAGTGATGGCCACCAACTTGGATGGATTTATAAAAGAATTAGACAAATTCATGGAGGATAAGGCTATCAATGGCTACTAGCCATGGTGGCTGTGCTCTGCCTTCGTGATCGGAGGTAGTATGTTTCTGAATACCAGTTGCTGGAAACCTCAGGAGAGGAGAGTGCTCTTGCACTCAGGTCCTGCTTGCAGGCTTCCCACAGGCACCAGGTGGCCACTATGAGAACAGGATGCTGGACTAGATGGGCCGTTGGCCTGATCCAGCAGGCTTTTTTGTTCCTGGTTTATTACACTCTTAAGATCCTCCGTGGCGCAGCGTGGTAAGCGGCGGTAACGCAGCCGAAGCTCTGCTTGCGGCCGGAGTTCGATTCCGACGAAAGGAGGAAGTCAAATCTCCAGTAAAAGGGGTCGAGGTCCACTCAGCCTTCCATCCATCCGTGGTCGGTAAAATGAGTACCTGGCATATGCTGGGGGGTAAAGAAAGGCCCATATATATGGTCTGCCTAGTAAACGTCACAAGATGTCACTCTAAGAGTCGGAAACAACTCGCACTACAAGTGCGGGGATACCTTTTTTAAAAAAGTTTCCAGTACTCTCGGCTGTCAAAGAAATTAATCTTGGAATGTCTTACAAATTAGGGAAGTGGGGAGCCTGAAACAGTCATACATGAACTGTAGCAAAAAGATTCATTTCACAGACTTGGCGGCCTGTGGGCTTTGAGTTGCTTGTTAGAAGTTGCATGCATTTCCTGTGCTGTGGCTTTCCTGGAGAGGAAAGTCTGCCTAAAATTCCAGCTACTTTCTCTTTGTGTGTGAAAAAGTGAGTGATGGATTGGTGGGGGAGTACAGATTTCCAGTTTCTTGCAGAATACCTTTAGAACAGAGTGGCAGCCATGTCTGTAGTGAGGCAAAACTCTACTGGCAGGTATGCATTTCTGTTCCCTAGGCAAACGTGTCTCAGAAGGATTCTTGCTTTCTCCCAAATAATTATTATGCATTAAAATGTATTATACATATTTAAATATGCATTTGGCAGTTCAAGTAAATAGTTGGGTGAATATGCATGTTACAAAAATACATATTTAACTAATAGTGTAATTAATTGGGTAAACTACTTATTACTTAGGGGAGCAGGGCATCCTCAAAAGTGTTTTAATTGCTAGAATCCAAATTTGGGCGGGGGCAAGTGGGAGATGGGTGTGATCAGGATCTTTAAAACAATATCAAAATACTCCCAACAAAATACCACTATAGCTCTAGTAATTCTGATTTAATTAAACTGGCAGCTCTGGGTGAAACATGGGCAAAAGTTTGATAGAAACTAGTTCCGTAGAAATATTGTATGGTTGCAAAGTAAGCTTTTATGCTAAATGACTTTGGCCTTCAATAGGAAGGGGATTATTTCTGGGTAGCTGTATGAAGTCATTTTGCTTGTAACCACTGGGATCTTGTAGGGCACTTTGTAATACCAATTTGTTTACAATAGGGATGGAGGACAAATTCATTCGGTCCACAATTTGAAATGAACTGAGCTAACTGAATGAGTTCCGTGCAGGCTCGAATACAGCTATTAATTGGATTACACATTTGCCTGAATTTTGCAACACTGTTTCAGTTCAAAAAAATGTACATTTAAAGGGAAAAAAGTGCATAGAAAGAGGTGTGTTTTATGGGGAAATGCATATAAAGGGGGGAAAGCTTATTTCAGCTTATTTCTGTTCTGTGTTAGCTTTGCATGCATTCAGTCATAGGTTCATCCCCCCCTTGTTTGGAGTTTACAAGTAGACCCTCACTACTACATTTCCCAATATTGTTGGTGTAGGCATGTACCATGTCCACTGATTCCACCTCTGTACGGCCCACCACCCTTATCCACATCTCATCTTATGTTTGCACCTTTATACCAGGCACACAAGCCACTGTGTGATCAACACCCATTTCTCTCCATATCTAATGACTGAATCTCCCATAATTAAAATTCCTCTTTCACAGAACCAGCCCTACTATTGAGCAGAGTGAGGCAGCAGCCACCTCCGGCAGCAAATGCTGGGAACCCAGCTTACCTTGCAGCACACAGCCTGCCCTGTGGGACTCAAGTAGCCAGCTCCCCTCAGGTGTGTTGTCCTGTTGCCAGGGTTGAAAGTAAAATTAAGTTGCCAGACCAGCTGGCTTTTGTACATGGGATGGGGAGCTCTATCATGTCCTCCAGTGCACTTAGTGGGTCACAGCCTTTTCCCATCCCTGGAAAAAATGTTTTGCTAGGGTAGTTCTCTTGAGCGTTGTCCTACCTCACAAGCTTATTCTTAGGAGAGGTGTTGCTCCAGGGCAGGGCCTTTTTAGAGGAGGCACCCATGTGGTGGAAGTTGTGGTCATTTTTCTTTCCTTCTGCTTTCTGCCTTACAAGGGATGGTTACTGCTAGAGCCAAATCTGGTTTTTATATTTTCAAAGGGAGAGCTTCTTCATCCAAATAAGTCTTTGGTGCAACCTGAGGTCTTGTTTAAACCTAGCTGGATCTGAACCTAATTCTGTCTACAAAACACATCCTCCACTTAGTCTTAAGATGTAATAATAGTCCTATTACAAACTGCAGCCTGGGACTTTTTACCTCATATAGCAAAATTGTGGCTCCCAAGATGTTGCTGGATTCCAACCCCCATCAGCTCCCCACAGAAAAGCCAATGGCCTGTGAGGATGGGAGTTGCAGTGCATCTGAAGGGCAACAGGTGACCCTCCCTTACTCTATACCATCGTTACTGAAATGTGCCATTATTTTAAATTCTTATTTGAATATGTATACTTTTCAAAACATTGAAGATCCTTTTTTCCATTTATGTTTTGAATTCCTAATGCCCCTCAGTCTCAGGAAAAATAAATATCAGGCTTTATCTCTGTGGTTACATGTTCTTAAACAGCCAGCAAGGCAGCCTTTAAAATGCTCTGTGAAGCTTACTGCTTTCCAGCCAGCTCGACAACCCGTAAGTCAATTTGCATTGGATAATTATTTTCTATTAAGTGATAACAATCCTGTTCCATATGGAAATAATCTTGTCCAGAGGCCAAATAGTTTATCCAGAGGAGGAAACAAGTCTTCAGATTTGTGAAACAGTAGAACATTGTGTTGCTATTAGCCGCGCTAGGAATATTGGAGGTGGGGGGAGGAGGAAGTAATGTGGCAATTGGGGAAAGGGGGAGCAGTCACACGAAGACCATAGCACAACAAAAGGTACTGCAGTAATGAACAGATCTGTTTGCCTTTTTCGAAAGAGCCAGTGTGGTTTTTAGTGGCTGAAATGTTGGACCAGGGAGACCCAAGTTAAAATCTAAATTTTAGTTATTACCATCATAATTTTTTTAATGTATATACCACCCTTCCTCTCAGAGGAGCAGAGGGCAGCAAAAACACGTGATAAAATAATTCCAATACAGAATGGGAAAAATCTCTAATTAGAAGGCTTGTCAGAAGAGGAAGGTTTTCAGTAGGCACTGAAAAGACAACAGAGCCAGCACCTGACTAATATTTAATGGGAAGGAATTCCAAAAGGTAGGTGCCACAACACTAAAGGCCCAATTCCTATATTGTGTAGGATGGACCTCCTGGTATTTGCAGGAGGCCTTCACCTGCAGAGCGCAGTGATCTGGGTATATAAAGGTGTAGGTTTTCTTTCAGGTATCCTAGTCCCAAGTGGTATTGAGCCTTATACACCAAAACTCCTAGCACCTTGAACTTAACCTAATAGCTAACTGGAAGCCAGTTATGAAGCTCACCAAGTGATCTTGGTCCAGTTGTTACTTTTCAACAGTGGTAGCCAACCTGGTATTCTTTAGATGTTGTTGGACTACAACTCCCATCAATCCCAGGCATGGCCAAGGGTCAGGGATGAAGGTTATCTTGACCCATTCCAATCTAGGTTCAGGCCTGGTTATGGGACTGAATTGGCCTTCATCGCCCTGATGGATGACCTTTATCAGGAGGACTGGTGCAGTGAGACCTTGTTATTCTTACTTGGTATCAAAAGCTGCCGAGAGATCATTGACCATGGTATCCTTCTGAGCTGACCTGGTGAGATTGGTATTGGATGCACTGTTCTACAGTGCTTCTGATCCTATCTCCAAGGTCGCTCTCAGAGAATAGCATTGGGTGATTGTCTTTTGGTCCCCTGGCAGTTGTACTATGGGTGCCACAGGGTACCATCTTGTCCCCAATGCTGTTTAACATCTATATCCGCGGCCTTTATCAAAATTCCCAGATTTGGATTAGATGCAATCAAGCGGGTAATCTTACTAAACCTATCCCCACTCTTAAGGGAGTCAAACAGGGCTGCATCTTGGCTCCAACTCTTTTCAACCTTTACATAAATTCCCTAATCAAAAGCCTGATGCAAAGCCCAACGCATCACCCCACCTTAGCAAATAGACCCCTTTCGATATTACTGTATGCTGATGATGCGGTCCTTCTATCGCTGTCAAGCACTGGCCTCCGCCGCTTACTGAGAGCTCTTTCTATTTATTGCACCAAGGAACTGCTGGTGATAAATCACAGCAAATCCAAGGTTGTAGTCTTCACTAGGAAGAGACTGCAACATCGATGGCATGTAAATGGCACTCCCATCGAACAAGTTTCATCGTACAGGTATTTGGGAATTACCCTTCACTCTTCTGAACTTTGGCACCGGCAGGCAGCGAATGCTAGTGCGATTGCTAAGAGGACTACCAAGGCTCTTCTGTCCTTCTTCTATACGAATGGTGGCCAATATGTGCCATCTGCGCTACAAGTGTTCTCTGCTAAAGTGATTTCACAATTGCTATATGGTGCCCAGACAAGTACCTATGGTACCTATACTCCCTTAGAAACTATTCAATCTAAGTTTCTTAGGAGCATCTTTGGCACCGCTTCCTGTGTTTCCAACGCGAAACTACGCCTCGAGGCTGGCCTTCCGACTATCGAGACTTGCATATGGATACTCAAATTTAGGTATTGGCTCAAATTGATCTTTGTCCCAGTTGGATTGGCCCCACTTGTGTTGCTGGACTTTTACCAATCAAAATGGAAGAAATCTCTATTTCTTAAACTTGCTCTTCTAGGCTTCTCTCCCCCAAATACTTTAGCCTCCGGACCATCTAAGGCTCTGGCGGATATTACGCAGAGAATCTTTGATGTGGAATTCCAACACCTTTTATCTCTTATCGACTATAATTTTGTTTTTAATCCACTTTTAAAGCCTATCTCCCCGGCGCAGTATTTAATCTCTCTCCATACTCCTAGGCTCAGAAAGGCATTCGCATTGGCCAAATATAATGTTCTTCCATCTGTTCTCTTAGAGGGAAGGTACCGTAAAACTCCCCTTGCTGAACGTTATTGCCCATGCAATACAGGGGCTATTGAGACCGCAAACCATGTTTTACTAGAATGTATATTTTATAATGATCTCCGCAGACGATTTATTACCCCTTTCCTTCAGAATTTGCCGGGTAGGGACGTAACTTCCTATGTGCATTATTTTTTTGCAGACACAGATTCTCGTATTACATATAAGGTCGCGAATTTTTTGCTGCCGCGATCGACTTACGCAAAGTACTTATATGCCAGGGACCGCTGCACCTTGCAGCATCTGCCTAAATATCTTGTATATGCATACTTTTAGTGGCTACTGTATAGTTAACCCTGTTTTGTAATACCTATGTCTGTCTATGTCTGTTTGATATATCTTTCTGGTCATTGACCGTAATAAACTTACTTACTATATGAAGCCCTTTGGAGCAGTCATCAGGAGATTTGCAGTTAGGTGTCAGTAGTATGTTGATGATACCCAGCTCTATTTCTCCATAACATCTGAATTGGGACAGGCTGTGTAACCCTGGACCAGTGCCTGGACTTGGTGATGGCCTGGATGAGGGCCAATAAACTGAATCTGAATCCTAGCAAAACGGAGGCACTGTGGATTGGTGGTTCCTGAATTCAGATAATTGGTCAGTTGCCTGCTTTGGATGGAGTCGTACTCCCTCTGAAAGAGCAGGTTCGTAGTCTGGGGGTGCTCCTGGATCCATCTGTGTTGCTAGAGCCCAGGTGACCTCAGTGGCTAGGAGTGCCTTTTACCAACTTTGGCTGGTAAGACAGCTGTGGCCGTTTCTGGACCAGGATAACTTGACCACTGTTGACCACGTACTGGTAACCTTAAAAATATAAAATGAAATAGGAACTAAGTTTGGTGGTCCTATTTCTTAGCAGAGATATAAAAATGCAACCAACAGAGTGAGATAAACCAGTCCCACCTTTCCCAGGCACGAATAACAACAGACACAATCTTCTTAGGTAAAAGATAAATAATATTTACTCACGACCTTCATATGTTCAGAAGAAGAAAAGAGGTGGATAGGAAAAGGTATTACTATGCCTCAGGGATGGCTAACCTGCGGCACTTCAAATGTTGCAGAACTCCCATCAGCTCCAGCCAGCACATTCAATTGTCAGGATGATGACCACTGACCACACAGACTGGAGTTAATGGGAGTTCTGCAGCATCTGGATGTTACAGTTTTTTTATTGTATACTGCCATGATATATCTTTTAGTTTGTGGTTTATAAATATTCTTGTAAATAAATAACATAAATATACTGAAAGAGATGCTACAGAGGTGAGGGACAGTCCAAGTAAAAGGCATGGGTAATGCTGTAAGGGGAGTATTATTTATATAGCCACCACTGATGTAGGTGATCCTTTATAGAATAAAATAAGCAAATAGAAGTTAGTCTTCAATCTGAATTATGAGGGAAGACCAAACGGAAGGGAGAAAGAAAAGAGAGGCAATAATCCTCTTATGGATTGGTAGATCCTCTTATGGATCAGGTGGCTTTAAAATAGAATTCAACAGATTTATGGAGGATGGATCCACTATGTTAGCTAAATGAAGTCTTCTTCATGATCAGGGCGGTATTTCTCTGAATATCAGATTCTGGGGACAAACTACAGGGAATTGCCACTGCCTTCATGCCTTAATCGTGGGCTTTATAAAAATACTTGGTTGATCACTGTTGGAAACAGGACAGATTAGACGGCATATTTCCATTTTATTCTCACAACAGCCCTGTAAGGCAGGCTAGAGAGTGATTACTGGTTTAAGATCACCTAGTGAGCACAACTGCCACATAAAATGTGGCTATATTTGTAGCTTTCTTGGTGCGAGAGGGCTACTGTTTGACATCATCATTACCAATATGTTTTCATTTTATAAAACCAGATAAACTGATATAATTTGGACATCAGTGAATAACACTTCTCTCCTCTATTAAATTATGTTTTGAAGAACACATTGGACGCGATCCCATACATACTTATATGGACATAAACCATGTTGAATATAATGGGATGTATATAGGAACAAGCAGCATTAAAAAAAATGCACTATAAATTACCTAGATGTAAAGCAATTGTAATAAAAATGTAAAGCATATACTTTTTGCAAAGGACAATTACGCACACACAAATATATTCCTGGTTAAAGTCTAGAGATCATCCGTGGCGCAGTGTGGTAAGCGGCAGTAACGCAGCCAAAGCTCTGCTCATGGCCAGAGTTTGATTCCAACGAAAGGAGGAAGTCGAATCTCCGGTAAAAGGGGTCGAGGTCCACTCAGCCTTCCATCCATCCGTGGTCAGCAAAATGAGTACCCGGCATATGCTGGGGCATAAAGAAAGGCCAGGGACGGAACTGGCAATCCCACCCCATATATATGGCCTGCATAGTAAACGTTGCAAGACGTCACCCTAAGAGTTGGAAACGACTCGCACTACAAGTGCGGGGACACCTTTACCTTTTTAAAGTCTATCAATTTCCTTCACATTGTCATGAATTAATTTTTTCAGGCTATATAAACATTTCCTTTTTAAATACAGTCAGTTTCCAATACATATAAAAATTAAATTTGCTTTGATAATGAACTGAGGTGCTAATCATAATTTTTGCAATGCAAAGAGCCCAATTATGGACTGTCAAAGAACTCAGTGCTGATTCCTGCTGTTACTCTTTTCAGAGTACATTTACTATGTGAAGGAGTGTGAAATGTGGGAAGAGACTTTAGATAGTGAGGTTCAAGCTTTGGGTTTCTTCAGAGTAGCAGCAGGAGGCAGAGATTCTTCTGCATATTTGAGATGGCAGTCTTATTCCAAATAGAGGAAAAAACATACCCAAGTTCATGAAAAAGTTCATTTGCTCTTCTCATTCATCCCCCTCCCCGCTTTTTTTTTGCCTCTCCCATTCTCTCTCTGCTGGTTAATTACCCTTGCTTTTCCCGCTAGTTCCGTTTCCCTAGGGGTGAAGAAATCTACCAGTATTGGTTTCTTTTTCCTTTTTTTATTAAGTTATAATTATCAAAACAAAATATAGTTTTTCTCATTGTAACAAAACATTTTTCACAACGTAATGAATACTACGAAGTGCTATAATCAGTACAATATTGAAAAATAAAGTTTATAAGAATTTATGAGACTAACATAGCCAATTTTGGTTTCTTTCAGTTTCTCATTTCTCCAGTCGTAAATTTAGTTCTCTACAGTTCCACAGCAATTTGTGATTTTCTTTCAAACAATCCAAATGAAAAACTTTCAGCATTTTAGTGCAAATTTCTCCTAGGAAACATATTTCTTATGCGTTGACATTTTTGCAAGCAATTTTCCCTATGCATTTTTGTATGTATGTGGTTTTCATGAACATATGCACAAGCTCCCCAAAGTATATGCTTTTTTCAAACATATTGTTTGGTTGGAGAACCACATTGCAAAATTCAGAGCAGTACAATTTTTGAAGGATAGCTGTTTCCATTTAGGTATTGATCTGAGAAGGGCAAATTAGGTTGTTTCTCATTAAATGTAAAGAAAAATCAAATTTCTCCTCTATCCCTATGTTTCCCTCACCTAACTGCCAACATTTTGTTTGTAAGGTCATCGTGATCTAAGATATATTTACAAAGAATGTATATTAAAATTATATCAAATACATATTTGCCATCAAGAACAGATTCAAAATCAGCCCATGGACAGCTGTGGCTTTAGTAGATGGAAGTGAGGCCTGTCATATTTTGTGTTATGTCGGAAATCTTTTCTTCTTTGGCAAAAGGCTGCTTGATCTGTATTGGGAAGTCACACTGTCAGTATGTACAAGGCTTTTAAGGATGATCAAACTACAGCAACATATTAAGAGGCAATTCCCTCTCCCCACCACAAATTCTGCTAAGCATGTATTTACTGGGGGGCGGTGTTCCATACTTAGTCCAAAAAATCTGGAATAGCCTCCCACAAGAGAGACAGAGATATTGGGAGGAGTCCAGCTGGCCTCATTGTTGCTTGCTATCTGCTGGAGTTCTGTCCTGGCAGGCTTTTGGGGATATTGCTCTAAAATGAGTCTTCACGCTGCTGTGTTTGTTCTCTACAAACTTGTTAGTTTTGACATTAATTTTAATGGATGATTTTGTGGTTTTGTTTATATTGTGAACTTTCATTAAGGGTTTTAAGACACCTTTATTATGTTATTTATAGAAAGATGGGGATATAAATATTGTCAGCCTTACTGGAGCAGATTTTTGGGCTTGTCTGAAACACATCAGAGTCTTCAAGTCTTGCATACAAGTATCACATTAACAGTTGATGACAAGCAATATTAAGTTGGATCTCGTGATTAGCAATAGCCCATTTTTTAAAAAAAATGTTTTTAACATTTTGTTTTAATGCACTTTAAGGTCTTTTTATGATGTTTTAAAGTGTTTTTAGCATTTGTGTTTGCCATCCTGGGCTCCTGCTGGGAGGAAGGGCAGGATATAAATAAAATAATAAATAATATAACCTCTTGATGCTACAGTCAATGTGCAATGAACATGGATATATGAACTAACCTATGGGCAGCAAGGCTACAGGGGAATCTAAGATATAGGCACTGTACTCAGAAGCCAGTGAAGCAAGTATAGGTCTCCCCATAAGAATGCAATTTGAAACATCTGTGAGCAGATTTGTTCAGATTTGTTCCCCTAGTAGTAATTTGCTTGTATTTTCTCTGAAGGTGTTGCAACTTAAATTACTTTCAGTAAGTTTAAATAAAATTAGATGTTTCACCCATAGAAAAATAGTTCAGATTTTCCAAGCAAGCTTTTCCTGCATGTGAAATCAACAATGAAAAACAGTGATCTGCTGCATATAGAAACACTTCCAGAATGTGGGCCCAATAAAATCACTTAAGGTTTGATTTGACACTTAAGATTAGAGAACATTTAAGACTATCGTAGAACTTTGCTTAGAATTCTGAAATGAAGCTGTTTAAGCTGTCTTTTCCTCAGAGCACAAGCCTAACCAGGGTGGGGCTGAGGGCAAGTGAAGTGGGGGGTAACTAGCTGCTTCCAAAGCCCTGCTGGCTACCAGCAGCTTGGGCAGGAGGTTGAGGGTAGATTTCTCCTGTGTCTCCCCTGCCCCACCAGCACAGATATTTTAATTGCCCTCCTGTTGGCTCCATTGGGATGGGGGAATTAGTTACACTAGCTTCAGGTTGCTGTTTTGGGGAGCTTACCCCTGTGATACCTCTGGTAGTAGATGTATGCCTGCGAGCTTTCGGTGGGCAGAGCGTGGACTTCTGTGGCAGATATGGTTTGCTGCCAATGGAGCAACACCTCCTCTCAGTCCTAATCCCTTGCAGCCAGCAGATGTAGGAGTTAGGGTTGTTCTGCCCCTCATCATAAGCTATTGTGAAATATGACTGATTAAAAATAACTTACAAAACACTTGCTCTTTTGAGAGAATCTTTTATTGGACTTCGGTTTATATATTGAGAAAAATCTAAATAGAAAAGTGAATACTGTAAACAGTTCATATTTATCATTAAATGTTTAATCATTTACATTATTTGTAACTGGCTAAATATAAATTTCGCTGTTAAATTCTACCCCCCAAGTCCATTCACTGTAGGTATATATGCCAAATCCAAGGAAAAATAGTTGTAAAAGCAATTAAGAAGTGTACAACTTGATTAGTGTTTTGGATCTGGAACAACTTTTTCAAAATCAAGTTGCATATGTATAATGATAAATTTAAGATCCCCGCTCCAATTTTCTATCTCTGGTAGTAGTCATTAGGTGACTTCCATCCAGGCAGCAGTTCCCCTCTTCAGGCAAAGAAGCAGGCTGAACAACACAATAGAGGGAAGTCTTCTATTGCTAATTACATATATGAAGGACTTAGAAATTATAGTATGATATCCACAGCTAAACAACCGGAAGCAAATTTTAGGAAGAAATAGAAAAACACCTTTGGCATATCAGTAAGATAAATACATGGTGCAGCTTTTCCCAACCTCTGGGTCCCCAGATGTTGTTGGACTACAACTCCCATCAGCCCCAGCCAACAAAGCCAATGGATAGGAATGATGGGAATTGTAGTCCAGCAACATCTGGAGACCCAAAGGTCAGAAAAGGCTGGATAGGGTCAAAATTCTGAAACTAGGGTACATAGTAAATAGTATGCAAGTTTGTATTATACATTTTCTTGGAGGAATATTAACACTTATTTTCTCTACTCAATGCCGCAGCCTCTAGTTATACTACTGTAGTTATATATCTGCTCCCGAGCACTGCAACTCTTGGATCAGAAATCTGGGCATAGTAACAGAAGCTCTTTAATAAAGAGGATGCAAGCTATGCTCTGTCAAGTCCAAAGTCCACGAGATGTGAATTGATCTTCTCTACAAAAGACAGAGAAGGTTCCAGGATTAAGCTGAGGAGAGCCCCTAGGCTGATTGGTGTTTGGGGGGCCCTTCTCCTCTTAGGCAATATTTTTCTCAAACCCCTTACAATACGTGCCATCAACCAAGATGGCGGCAGAGGCTTCAGCCCCTTAGGGAAACCTCAGCAGCCATCTTGATTGATGGCAAACCGCAAAAAACAGCAGAGAAAAAGGTAAGTGAAGCGGGGGGATGGCAGGCGGTTTGGAAGCTCTTGTCCTGTGACATTTTTTTTGTACATAATGAAAAATCTATATTATATATTTTTTTAGCTTATGCACGTCCCCCCCCCCAAGAGCTCCAGGCCCCTAGGCTTCAGCCTACTAAGCCTAATGGATAATCCGGCCCTGTCCCAGGTTCAGTTCTTGGCATCTCCAGGTAGGGCTGAGAGAGATCTCATCTGAACTCCTGAAGAGCGACTGCCAGTCAGTGTCAACAATGCTGAGCTAGATGGACCAATGGTGTAAGGCAACTTCGTATAGTCCTTAATACCTGCCAGCCATTTGGAAAAAAATTTCTCAAAGTTTTTAATTAAAGAGTTTTCCTGAAGTCAATTTAATTTCTCTCTCTTAAGGTCCACACATTTATATTCTTTTAAAAGCTTGGTTTTTACTTTGTTCTTTTGTTAAAAGTCATTAAAGTAAAAATTAAAAGACAAAATGAAAATCCACAGTGCATAGAAAATCCAGCTGGAGTTCAATAGAACCTCTTAAGACGTAGGCTGCTCAGCAAGTGGTGAATTTGCCATTCGTGATGGCTCTGGAAGCTTAGAATCTGTGTAAGCCCTAAACAGCAGGATAAAAAAAAATGTATTTTTAGGTAAGCGTCACCACATTTATGGAATGATTAGGAAGTCAAATTACTGGAGATTCAGCACCTCAAGGACCAGAATCCTAATTAACATTGCCTTTTTAAAAAAAAGGCAAGTCAAAACAGCTTATAAGAGCCTACATAGTTTTCATGGACTTATAGCTGGATTTAAACAAATAATTTTCAATGGTCTGGATTTGATGGGCGAGGGCCTCCATAAAGGAAACCACTTTGGGTCCTTCAGAATGGCACATGAAGAACTTCTTGAACTTTCTAACAAAAACAAGGTGGAGGAGCCATGCTCTGGCATAACACTCACCATGTCTGAACTATGTGTTTACACATCATGAGCAAGCTACATGTGGCAAAATGTGTTTATGTCTTTAAAGGATGGTATGCTAAGGAAGACAGGCAGTTGCTCAGTGCTACCTGAGAACTGATTCTGACGGAATCTAAGCATAAAGCAGACGATGATGGACATTCATGAAAATGACTCAATATAAAAAATTATAGCTGTTCTGCAAGCATCTCATCATGCACTTACCATATATTATTATTATTATTATTATTATTATTATTATTATTATTATTATTATTATTATTATTATCTTTATTTATACCCCGCCCTTTTCCAAACTGGAACTCAAGGCGGCTTCCAGATAAAAATAAGTACATATCATTAAGAACCTATAAAAATATAAAACATATAAACATATAAAATCAGCATTAAAACAGGATTAAACTATTAAGATGTTAATTCACGGCGAAGCAAAACTTGGTTTCCAGATGACAGGGAGATGGGAGAGGTGCCATCTCCAGCACTTTCCTTAGGGTTTAGAGCATCTCCTGCTCCTATTGGGCCTGGCAGGGCTGAAATATAAACACTGTTGAGGAGGGGAACATCCATTTGCTTCCTATAGATTGTTGTAGCATCCAAGCTTTCCGATTCTGGTTTCATATCTTGGTTAGTAAACTGAGAATGAACAACTTTTCCTAGTCAAGGGAAACTGGTTTAAACAAGCCATGATAGAAGTGCCAAAGCTGGCATATGAGAAGATGGGAGGGGAGGAAAGGGATGTTCGTAAAGGGAGAGGGCGCAGGTATGGCATTCATTCTCTGCTTAATAAAGTATGGTTTGTTAAACCAAGATTGTTGTCTAAATTGGCCCAAAGCATCAGCCTAGCCTTAACAATTCAGTAATAACTTTTTACTACTTCCCATCACTAGTTGATGCAAAACAGGCAAATATATTCAAATTTAATGTGCATAAAATTGACATGCCACAGAACTCATTTTCATTTTGTGTTTGTGTGTAGTAGGGCCTTTGTTCAGACTAGCTCACCTCACCATCTCCAGGTGTCATTTTGTCTCCGTTTCTGGGTTAAGTTTGGGAGAATGAATTACACAAATAAATCATGCTAATTGGCTTAATTTTCATTAATGATATAGATTGCAGAATCTGGATTATCGTGGTACATAATCGTTTTATTTATTTTATGTTAGCATGGAATACACTCAACCCCGACCATATTCAAATGCTATACCAGATACAAGATGACTTTGCAATTTCTGTCATATGTACATTGTAGAATTAAACTTCAGGAGTTGTGGAAAGAATGTCCTGACTCTTGCCTCATTTCTTGCCTCCTTGTCAATTCAATTTCTTAGAATTCATATTCTTGTATAAGCAGAAGCAGACTTCAGAAATCACTGCATGTTTTCTTTTGCAGAAGCGTCCACCTCAAGTCCACAGCAAATAATTAATATGTCCTTGCCACTTTTTCATACCTTGAACAATTCCCAACCCAGCCCACTGCAGAACCAGATCATTCCTGCTTCCCACCTCCTCCTGCTGTGTGGAAGCCCTTTATTGATTCGCACAATGTAGATTCCCTCATGCTATTTTGCCAGTGCACATCAACTGTGACCCTGAGACATTTCCTCTCCAGGGATAAGAATGTTATTCTGTCCCAGGCAACTTCAGGGTAAATACTGACAGTTCTTTAAAAAGAAACAAAACAAAAACGAAACCCAACACGTGCAGCAGATGACATACTGCTTTGAAGAGAGAAAATAGGAACTGGCAACAACTTATACTGACCTCAAATATACCTGCAGAGGATTACTGTAGCTTCTTCACTGAACAAAACTGGACAAGAGACTCACACAGTCTAAATGTTGTATATATAATGCACTGTTTATCATCTTACCTTGCTAGGATTATTGCAATATATTGATAGCTGGCCTTCCTCTTTCTTCTTTCCTGTTCTGAAGGCTGCTTCTCATGTAACTTCTCAAACCAGCATTTCAAAGCTGAATTATTTTAAGTTAAAATGTATGAAGCTTGCTTCCCCTTAAGGAAGAGGGGGAATTTCACTGTGTTCTAACTCAGCCTCCTCACCCCTGTAAATTGCACTCGTGATGTACTGTATAATCAGTTATGTTTATATGCCAAATCCTACCACCTCATGGACTGAGTAAACCATTCAATTAGATGTTCCATGCAAAAGTTCAGAACAATATGCTCAGTAAGATTACATTGTTGTGGGTTTATACTAACTTTTATTTTTAACCAACATTTTCAAGGGCCTGGGGCAACTCCCCTATGAGGAAAGAGTACATACACAGTTTGGGGCTTTTTTAGTTTGACATGGTAAGGAGGGACGTGATAGAGGTTATCAAATTATGCACAGTGAGGCTAAAGTGGATAAAGAGAATTTTTCTCCCTTTCTCATCATACTTGAATCCAGGGGCAGACAATGAAGCTGAATGTCAGAAGATTCAGGACAGACATAAGAAAGTAGTTCTTCACATAGCACATAATTAAAACTATAGAAGATGTAATGATGGCCACCAATTTGGTTTTCTTTAAAATAGGGTTAGGCAAATTCATGGAGGCTAAGGCTATCAATGGCTACTAGTCATGATGGCAAGGTACTACCTCCAGTATAAGAGGCAGGATGCCTCTGAACGCCAGTTCCTGGGGATCATGAGCAGGCGAGAGCTATTACCTTCGTGTCCTGCTTATCAGCTAACCACAGGCACCTGGTTATTACTATTATTATTATTATTATTAGATTTATATCCCGCCATTCCTCCCAGCAGGAGCCCAGGGCAGCAAACAAAAGCAGTAAAAACATTAAAACATCATAAAAACAAACATTACAACACATTAACACAAAACACCTTCAAAAATGTTACTTAAAAACATCTTCTAAGATTAAAAACATTTTAAAAAAGAAAGTTTAAGAACATATTAAAAGCAATTCCAACACAGGCGCAGACTGGGACAGGTCTCAACTTAAAAGGCTTGTTGAAAGAGGAAGGTCTTCAATAGGCGCCAAAAAGATAATAGAGATGGCGCCTGCCTAATATTTAAGGGGAGGGAATTCCAAAGGGTAGGTGCCGCCACTAAAGGTCCATTTCCTATGTTCTGTGGAACGTACCTCTTGATAAGATGGTATCTGCAGGAGGCCCTCACCTGCAGAGCGCAGTGATCAACTGGGCATATAAGGGGTACGATGGTCTTTCAGGTATCCTGGTCCCGAGCTGTACAGGGCTTTGTATGCCAAAACTAGAACCTTGAACTTGGCCCGGTAGCAAATGGGCAGCCAGTACAATTCTTTCAGCAGCGGGTGACATGTTGGTGATACTTTGTCCCAGTGTGCAGTCTTGTCGGCGCATTTTGCACCAGCTACAGCTTCCAGACCAACCTCAAGGGCAGCCCCATATAGAGCGCATTACAGTAATCCAGTCTGGAGGTTACCAGTATGTGGACAACAGTGGTCAGGCTATCCCTGTCCAGAAATGGCCGCAGCTGTCTTACCAGCTAAGCTGGTAAAAGACACTCTTAGCCACTGAGGTCACCTGGGCCTCTAGTGACAAATATGGATCCAGGAGCATCCCCAGACTACGAACCTGCTTTTTCAGACGGAGTATGACCCCATCCAAAGCAGACAACTGACCAATTATCTAAATTCAGGAACCACCAACCCACAGTGCCTCCTTCTTGCTAGGATTCAGACTCAGTTTATTGGCCCTCATCCAGGCAGTGGTCAAGGGCTTGCACAGCCTCTCCCAATTCAGATGTTACAGAGAAATAGAGCTGGGTATCGTCATACTGCTGACACCCCATCCCAAATCTTCTGATGACTGGACAGCTACTTGAGGATGCGATGGAGGCAGAGAAGTGGGCCTTCTTCGCCGCCCTCACCACCACACGGTAGGTATGGTTATGATGTTTTACTCGTGCCAGATCAGCCTCAGAGCACGTCTTTTGCCACTTGTGCTATAGCTGTCATCCAATATGGCTGTTAGTCATATTGAGAACTGTTATGGTTTGCCATATTGAGAATAGAATGCTCAACTCCTGAAGAGACCCTCCCTGGACCCAGAAAATCTAAATTATTATAGGCTGGTGGCAAATGTGCCATTCCTGGGCAAGGTCCTTGAACGAGTGATGGCAGGCCAGCTCCAGACACTCTTGGATAAGACCAATTATCTGGATCCATTTCAGTCGGGTTTCAGGCCTGGTTTTGGCACAGAAACAGCCTTGGTCACCCTGTTTGATGACCTCTGTCAGGAGAGAGATGGGGGAGTGTGACTCTGTTGATTCTCCTTGATCTCTCAGCGGCTTTTGATACCATCGACCATGGTATCCTTCTGGGAAGACTGGCTGAGTTGGGAGTGGGAGGGACTGCATGGCAGTGGTTCTGCCCCTACTTGGTGGGAGGGACTCTAGAAGGGGGTGCTTAGGGAGCGTTGCTCGGCACCCTGGACTCTTCAGTATGGGGTTCCACAGGGGTCAGTTCTGTCCCCCATGCTGTTCAACATCTACATGAAACTGTTGGGTGTGGTCATCCGGAGCTTTGGAGTGCCTTGCCATCAGTATGCTGATGACACACAGCTCTATTTCTCCTTTTCATCATCAGATGAGGCTGTCAATGTGCTGAACTGGTGTCTGGCTGCGACAATGGACTGGAGGAGGGCTAATAAACTGAGGCTCAATCCAGACAAGACTGAGATGCTGCTAGTGGGTGGTTCTTCTGACTGGATGGTGAATGTCTAACCTGTTCTGGATGGGGTTGCACTCCCCGTGAAGGAGCAGGTTCGTAGCTTGGGGGTTCTCCTAGAACCATCTCTGTCACTTGAGGCTCAGGTAGCCTTGGCGGCACAGAGTACCTTCTACCAACTTCGGTTGGTGGCCCAGCTACGCCCCTATCTGGACAAGGATAACCTGGCTTCAGTTGTCCATGCTCTGGTAACCTTCAAGTTAGATTACTGCAATGCACTCTACGTGGGGCTGCCTTTGAAGACAGTTCGGAAACTGTAGCGTGTGCAAAATGCAGCGGCCAGATTGGTAACATATAAAACCGATTCTGGCCTGCTTGCATTGGCTGCCTGTATGTTTCCGAGCTCGATTCAAAGTGCTGGTTTTAACCTATAAAGACTTACACGGCTTGGGACCACAATACCTGATGGAACGCCTCTCCCGACACGAACCCACCTGTACACTACGCTCAACATCAAAGGCTCTCCTCCGGGTGCCTACTCCGAGGGAAGCTGGGAGTCTGGCAAGAAGGGAGAGGGCTTTCTCAGTGGTGGCCCCCAAATTATGGAATGATATTAGTGACGAGGTGCGCCTAGCGCCAACACTGTTATCTTTTCGGCACCAGGTCAAGACTTTCCTCTTCTCCCAGGCATTTTAGCATGTGTTTTTAATTTTTTTTTAAGTGTTCTTAAATCTGTATATTTGTTTTTAATGTTTGTAATTGTTGTAAACTGTCCAGAGAGCTTTGGCTATGGGGCGGTATACATATGTAATAAATAATAATAACTAGGTGGACCTTTGGTCTGATCAAGCAGGACTCTTCTTATGTTATATGCTTCAGCTTCTATCCAGTTGAGCCTCGCCCTCTCCTGATGGATCTTTCATCCAGTAGAGGCTTCCATGAGCAGGAATGGGGCGGGGGAGAGGTGGAAGCCTTTGTTGGGTCAAAGAGCTTTCTGTCAGGAGACTGGCTACAACCTTTACTATTTTGTCATACTAGAAAAGTGGTTTATCATAATAATGAAATTACAATTGGAACTCTATTATACTGAACCAAAGCTACCTTTTCTAACATGGAGATCAATGTCAGAGTGAGAAAAAAGTAATGTGTGAAACAGCCCAGAATCTTTGGGTTAGAGATAACATGGGTTGACAGTACATACGTGGATTTTCAGAAGGAAACTAGGATGGCATCAAAATAATTGCTTCCCCTTTTGAGTAACTGCATTTTACTCCTACCTCAAAATTTTAAGTGCAATCCAAAAGTACAAAAATACCTCATTTTAAAGAAACTTAATTATGAAACAATTTATTTCTGAGAACATGTAAATTTCTTACACAAATTCTTTACAAACTGAAGATCTTCTTTTACAAAGATTTCAATGACTATTTAAATACATTGCTTTTTAAAAAATAATTTAACTTCTGTGTTTGTTGGCAAGTTAAGTAAATTAGGAAACCACCCTGAAACCATTTACTAGCAAGCCCCTCGAAGTCAGCAGGAGAGTACCCAAGAGGCTGTGATTTCAGGAGGGAAGGCTTCCTACTGAAATGACTTGCTCTCTCAACGAGGCCTGCCAGTCAAACTTGTGGTGATGAGTCTATGACAAGATGAAGACACTATAATATTCTCTAAGGCAGAAGAATGTCATCAGCACAAGAACATCATGGATAGGTTCTGGCAGGGAAATAAATTAGGATGTAGATGAGAACTCTCTCACTGTTTCCCACCTGCCTTCCTAGGCCCATTCCACACATTCTACAGTAGCATCAACAGAAGAAGGATGAAGCGACTCCCGCTGTTTGCTCTTGTGTAATTCAAGCTGTGCCGCTTCATGAGACAAGAAAGCTTGAATCACCATGCTTCCTCTGCCTCTGCTGCCACTTCTGTCAAACACTTCACTTCTGTGAAGCAGCTTTAAATGAATTTGTTCAATATCTGTGCCCTCTTGCAAATTTCCCTAAGTTAGTAAGTCCTTCTCTAAAGCCTACATGCAAATAAATCACATGTGCTAAAGAGAAGTGCTTTAACAAATATCAGAATTTATTAAAAAGAAAAGAGACTGTATGTAACAGAGAAGACCAACCCTCCTTTTGTTTACACTCTGCAACAACTCCTGCCCCACAAAAAAAGTTCAATCCAAACACAAAAACTGTAGAAAATGATCAGTACTGATGTACTCTTGTATACATTAATCACTTATTGTCATAAACAAAGGTATCTTCTTTATGGAATGGCACACGCAAACTCATTGCTTTTTTGGTATCCCAGCCTGTCCTTAGATGGTTCCCACATAATCACTGAGGTGGGGGAGGGGTCAAAGCTCTGCCTCAAGCTACCCCTCCTCCCCCGACACTCCCAAGCCACTTTCTGACAGATTAGCAACTGGGTTTCTGTTTTGATTTCTTTTTCCTCTGTTTTATAAGAAATAAGCTTTCATCCGTGGTGGAGCTACCTCTTGCGTAGTTCTGCTTTTTCTTTCTCTTTTGCTTTGTTGCTGAATTTGTGGGGAGGCTAAAGCTGCAGTGTGCACTGGTCTTTCTACTCCTTTTAAGAGCATTCAAGTGACAACCTCTGGGGAAGTCTTCTTCCATGGTGTAGTTGCCCTGGACCACCTTCTCATCCTTACTTCTTTTGAGTGTATCTCCCTGGGACTTTTTCTTCAGCTTTTTATGATGATTCTCACCTCTCTTGCCATGGTCCTTCAACCTTTTCCTCTTTCTCTTATGGTCGTGCACTTTCTGGCCATCATCCACCTGCGGTCTCTTTAGAGCCTCTGGCATTAGGCCAGCTTCCTGAAGTTCTGTAAAAACCAAGAGACCTGATGATACTTAAGAGGCCAAACAACTGATACACACACATGACACTACCACTGGTTACAATTTGGAGTCTATATGGGGGGGAAGTAAGCTGCCCCCTGCATGCAATGTAATTAAGAGAAAAACGGATGCTCACCCAGTTTAGAGTGCAGCTGCAGCCAAAAAACATGAGCCACCTTAAACATCTTTTACAGATGTCTCAATGGGTTCATACCTATCAATCTTAAGACTTCCCCACCCTCTTTATCAGTGTTAGACCTATACTTTCAGCCTCAAACAGTGGCAACAACTGCCAAAATCTTTCAGTAAAGCACTTATAAGTTAGGAGATTTATTTATGGACCAGTTCCAAAACAACACGATTCATTCTTTTAAAAATGCCAACACTGTAGGAACAAAACATTTTTAGAAACTGGATTCCAGTACATGTATGTGTGTTTAGAAGTTGCTTTATCTTAGTTTATCTTATGTCAGGATTGCAAGTAGATGTGTTTGCGACCATCCTATTAGAGTTGTTACTGGTTCTTTCATGTCAGTTCTGAAATATCCTCAATTCTATTACTGTAAATTATCCATATAATATTTTAAATTATCCAGGTAATATTTGCTGCCCTGGGCTCCTTCTGGGAGGAAGGGTGCGATATAAATTTAGTAAGTAAAATAAAACCAATAAATGAATAATGAAGCAGTAGCACACTGGGGAGGAGAGCCTGGGTGGGAGTCCAGAGTCTGTGAGTTCAAATCTCAGCTCGTGTCTCCTGGGTGTCAAGGGCCAGCTAAAGATCACCCCCACAGTGAGTGGCTCAGGGGTTACGTGCCCTGCCACCTGTGCAGCCGTGGGCAAGCTGCATAGTCCCAAGGAGCCCAGTTGCCCCCCAGCTGGCAGTTGCGGACAAGGAAGGGGCTGGCTTGTGCAGCTGTGGCAAGCTGAGCAGGCCCTTGCCAGCTGGGGAGGACTACCCTCAGAGGGAGGCAATGGTAAACCCCCTCTGAATACCGCTTACCATGAAATCCCTATTCATAGCCTAGCCGTAAGTTGAAGGCAGTCCATTTCCATTTTCAAACATAACAGAACCCTTGTTCAGAATGAACAATAACAAAAATGTGGGCTTAGAGAGTTCAACAAATTATATCATACCTTGCACTTTTTTCTTTGCTCTCTGAGTAATCCTCTTGATATCATATTCGTTATCATAGTAATAGATAAAGGGGGAAGTAGGAAACGTCCCTCCAAACATCCGCCTCTCCGAACATTCCTGCAAGTCATATTTTAATGTTATTCTTTTGACATATTTGATCTTACTGCTAACTTCAGTAATTCAAACTCTACCTAAGAAAGCAAGCCAAATGAGCTGGTATCAGTTGGTTTTGCTGACTTGTGGTGAAGAGAACGTTAGCTAAATATCTGTATGTGAAACCAGAGATGACTGGTCTACAAGATAAATGCAAACAGAGGGGAGAGGCTCTGCAAGTCTAGGCCTTGACAGCAAGTGATCCAGCCATGACAAGGGAGATAGTGAAAACATTGGCACCTAGGACCACCATCCTCTTGGCCAGTCAAGAAAACCAAGCAGAGACTTCCCGGAAGGAGTGCTGGCTGGTGGTTGTCTCTGAGGGAGCTCTGCCTCAGAGGAAGCTTTTTTCAGGTTAAAAGCCAGCCAAGAGAAATCTTGGACTGGCTTAAATGTTCTCCAAGGTATAGGAGAACCGATCAGATTTTCCACAAGACTTCGTTGAGCTGTCGGCGGCTGGAATTGATCAGGAAATCCCTGAGATAAGAAGGCATGCCGATCGGCTGAAGACGGAGTCAGGATTTCCACGCAAGCTGTACTGGAAAAAAGCGAAGCGTTTTTTTTCTTCTTCTTAAAAAAAACGTTCTTAACCAGCGAGCCTACTTCTGTCTAAATCTTATCATTTGGCTTAAATTACTACAATAAAAGGGATTTGTTTACGAATCAGCAACTGAGAAACCTGGGTGAGTCATACTTTTTCTCTTTTAAATATAATTAAGGAAGAAAGAAAATGTAAACAACTTATATACTTTTTTTACGACAAAAAGCTGGCCTGAATTTGGAGTTTTAAAGTTTAAAAACGGATGAGAGGTAATTATTATATTTTGGACTATTTTTCTCTTTGGACTATTTCTTTTTGGATGAATCTGCTGCTCGTATATGTTACTAATTGTTTGGTGTTGGCAACCAGAATTGTTTTGCATTCTTGGATGTAGATAAGAACTGTGCTGTGCTGGCTGGACTTCAATAACAGGCCTGGAATATTAACTTTTTTGTTGGTGGAGGAAAAAAAAGAAATAGACTGCCTTTAGGTTTTGGAACAGTGATTAATATCAGAAATTAAAGGCTTTTCTTGAAAATGACAACTAAAAAAGCAACTAAGACCCAGGAGCGAAGAAGAAGTTCTACTGATCCACAGGAAGGGGTTATACCCCCAGATATGTTGCAAAAAATAATGGAAGGGATTAATGATATAAAACAGGAAATGAAAACTGAATTGACAGATATAAAAGACTATATTAAAACACAAGTGGATGAGATTAAAGGGACAATTGGGCAAATAAAGGAGGATGCAAAAAACATTAAAGAAAAGGTACAAATCTTGGAGAATAGAACAGATATATTAAATCTGGAATTAGAAAAAAACTTGGACTATATGGCTGTGATTGAAATGAAAAATAAAGAACATTGTTTGAGATTCCGTGCAATTCCTGAGGAAACAGGTGAAGACATCAGAGATAAAATTGTTAATGCTCTAGTAAAATTTCTGGATTTGAATGAAGATCGGATGGAATTTGAAATAGATAAAGTGTATAGAATTAATTCCAGATATGCAACAATGAATAAAATTCCAAGAGATGTGCTTGTTCATTTTATAAAGAAGACGACCAGAGATATGGTATTACAGCAACACTTTAAAAATACCTTTAAAATTGATGGTAAGGAAATACTGGTGATGAAAGAAATTCCTATTAGACTTTTACGTAAGAGAAAAGAATATGCTTTCCTTACAGAGAAACTTAAGCAACGCAAAATTCAATTTAGATGGGATGTTCCAGAAGGAGTGATCTTTACATTCAGACAACAGAAATATAGATTGAATACTGTTCAAAAAGCAAGGGACTTCTTGAGAAAAGCTTCAAAAGATATGGATGAAGATAAACTCAAAGATATGGATATAATTCCTGGGGAACAAAGTCAACAAAGATATGCAGAGGAAGGAAAGGAAGATGATGGATTAAAAGGAGCATCAGGCACATTTTAAAATACACGCTTAAAGATGGATTACAAATATCTAACTTGGAATATAAATGGAGCTAATACGGCGCAGAAGAGAAAGAAAGTGTTTCACTATTTGAAAAAATTAAAATTGGATATAATTTGTTTACAAGAAACTCATATTAAGAAGAAAGATTCCAAATATTTGATTTGTAAAAATTTGGGTGAAGAATTTATTTCAGCTGGACCAAAAAAAAAAAATGGAGTTGTTCTCTACATTAACCCACAATTGCTTCCTAAATTGGTATTACTGGATGATAGTGGTAGATTTGTGGGGGTTGAAATTACTCTACAGGGTACAAACATTTTGATAGTGGGTATCTATGCCCCCAATGAAGATAAAACAAGGTTTTACACAGGACTTATGGAAAAATTGTCAGAGTTTTCATATGACCATTGGTGCGTTATGGGTGATTGGAATGGGGTAATCTCACCAAAAATTGATAGGCTTTCTGAAAAAAATATCAAAGAGACACAGGGTAAATTACCGAAGATTTGCTTTGAACTGATGGAACATTTAGAATTGGTGGATACCTGGAGATATATAAATGATAATGCAAAGGAATTTACTTATTTTTCAGAAAGACACAAAACATTCTCGAGGATTGATATGATCTGGATGTCTAAAATTTTAGCGAAGGACACTTTTAAAATGGATATATTACCAAAAACTTTTTCGGATCATAACCCTGTGATATTAACTTTAAAAAAGAAAAATCTTGGATTTAGATGGAGACTAAATGAATCTTTATTACAGAATGACAAAGTAGTACAAGAATGTAAGAAGAAATTAAAAGAGTTTTTTGAACATAATTTACATAAAGGAACAAGTGAAAATATCGTTTGGGATACAAGTAAGGCATTTATGAGGGGATATCTTATTAAATGTAACTCTGAATTAAAAAAAAAGACAACAGAAAATGCAATTAATTTTGGAAGAAATAAAACAAAAAGAGGAAGAATTGAAAAAGAATCCAACTAAAGTTTCTATTGTAAATCAAATCAAAATGTTACAGAAGCAAGTATCAATGCTGACAGTTAGAGAAATTGAAAGAAAACTAAATTTTGCTAAACAAAGGACTTTTGAATTTGCAAATAAACCTGGGAAATGGTTAGCATATAAATTAAGAAAAGAACGTCAAAAAAATATCATTTTAAAGATACAAGAAGGAGATGAGACGTTGACAGATAATGTAAAAATTAAAAAGATTTTTCATCAATATTATTCAACATTGTACAAATGTCAGGAAAT